>NW_026294535.1:30765102-30925102 GCF_007827085.1 Peromyscus californicus insignis | reverse complement strand
AGATTCCTTCTTATTATAATTCCTATTGGTTTTAATTATAAAAACACCCTGGACCAGTTGAATTCTTGGTTAATACCAATATATAAACGAGGGCCATATATGCCCATTTTTATTTATTTTTATTTTCTTTATAACCCCTGTGATTCTGCATTCTTTCTACTCCATTAATGATAATGTGTATAAATTTAATTGAGGTGAAGTGTCAGAGAGCACATTGCTTCTAAATTCTCAAAGAACATTTTCTAAACTAGCACGCTCCAATGACAGAGCTGATATATCCATTTCCATTTGTCTGTTTTCCACATCTCTCACTTAATTAGTTCTTAATTCATGAAGACAACCAGAGTTTTATACTGGGACTTCTCAAACTCTACACATAACAAATTGCTTTTTAGTGCAGTTTGGGATATGCATTTTTGCTTTTTAATTAATGTGGTCACATGATTTACCATACTAAAAAATGTATGTATACAATTGAAGAGGAGCACTATCAATAATTAACTTCTTTCCAGCAACTGTAGAATATGAGTAGGCCACAGAGAAGGCCCTGAGTGAATGGCATCCTGAGTGAATATCTGCTGTTGACAAAGATACAGCCACATCAAGGATCACAGGGTATAGGAATGTCAAGGATTCCAGTGTCTCTGCCCCATATGTGTGACATTGCTTGCTTCCCTCGGTGAAGTTCAGGGGGCTGGCAAAGCCTTCTTTATTATCCAACTGTGAGTGTTGACAGTATATGCAGAAAATGTCACCCAAATCTCTCCTCTCCAGATATTTACAGTCTGAAGACTGCTTTCCACAAAGACTGCTCCTACTGAGATCAGCTAAACCTCCTTCCCTAATTCAGCTGTATGCAATAACTCTGCCTCCATGTTCAACTGTACATCATAAATACACTGAAATTCTGGGCATTATGTCTTCTCCCATCATAGTCTAGTATGTCTGATCCCAGCCTTTTGCTTCTATGAGTCTGCATGTCTGTCATTTATGCATTCCCTTGCTATCCCAGGAAGATCAGTCCCTGAGGTATGCAAGGATACAGCAAACATGACATCACTTAGCTTGGAAAAATTAAAAACTGTTTCCAACTAAAGTGGTTTGAAACAATAATCATGTATTATCTCACCATCAGTGGGGTAGCTAGATCATTCTTCTAGTATTAACAGTTTTAATTTCAATTAAGAGACATGTGAGATTTGCTCATCTGGATATGAACTAAGATGGATGGCATGTAGCAGTCTCATTTATAAGCCTGCAGAGTATATGGGCCTTTGAGGAAGCTGTGGCTTGTTCTGCTTCTCTGATCTTCCAGCATTCACCCTAATACCTGGCCCTGGGTTTGATTTTTATTAATAAGACCTTCTAACAATTCGTGCTACATCTGGCGCCCAATGTTCTTGGTACGAATTCACGAAAAAACCACTTGCCTGTGGCTTTTGGGCCCCAGCTCAGACCTGAGCTACCCTCAGGCATTTGTGGTGGAACACACTGGTAGGATTTACTGAAGGAGGCAGAGGCAGGAGGATCCCAAGTTTGAGGCCAGCCTAGGAGGCTTGCTAAGGAGAAGCTTCGGCTGAGCTATAAATGGTGGCAGTGGGACCATGGAAGCAGAGGCTGCTGCTCCGAGTTGCTGGCTTCTTCTCATTGTGTTGATGACTGCGGTGATGCTGCTACCTGGTACAAAGGGCTTACCGCTGCTTGTTCAGAGAAGAATTGCCAGGACCGTCGTGTTACAAGAAAACATTGGCAAAGGTCAGTTTGGAAAAGTTTGGCAAGACAAATGTTGGGGAGAAATTGCAGTGAAGATTTTCTCTTCTAGGGAAGGAAAATCTTCATGGTTCCAAGAGAATTGTGATTGCTCCAAACCACAGAGGAGGCATTAAAAAAAAAAAGTCTACAGGGAACTATGATCACGCCTAATAGCAACTTTGAAATCTTCAAATGGATGATGGGACACCACAAAGATGATTCCACATGGACTATGGTAAAGCCATTAAGCTGATTAAAACCACAGAAAGATCAACTTTGGACTACAAACTGTTAAGGACAATTTCAAGATGGCGAGCTGAGATGATCCAGATTCATAGACTACTTGAACAAGGACTGGAGACAACCCCTGCACTTTCCCATCATACAGATACTGGACGAATGATACAGCTAACTCTCTCAGGACTTGACAATTAACCTAAAAATTTTCTTTTCAGAATTCCCTGAAGATGTCTTCACCCCCAGAAAGCAGGAAGTAATTTTAAGAAAACGACGCCCACATTCCCAATAGGTGGAATGGGAGGTTTTTGGTCATTTAATGTGTTTTGGATATTGTCATTGTTTACAATGGTTGGTTACAAGTCGTTAATTGTTAATGGTCAGGAAAAAAGCTGAAAATGGAGATTAGAGTCAGAGGTTTTGTTTTTAAAAAAAGGAAAAAGAAAGAAGAGAATATAGATATGAGGTAGATCATTGACTCTACTCTGAGGAAAAAAAATAAGGGAATAATAGGATAAATGGGTAGATCAATGAATCTACTCTAAAAAGAAGAAGGGGAAGATATAAAAATGACAAAAGGTAGATTATTGAATCTTATATGAAAAGATAAAAGAGAGAATATGGATATGATAAGATAAAAAGGGAGATTATTGAATCTACTTTTAAAAAGGAACTACTTGTTTTAAATAGGATAAGTAATGAAAATTTTTTGTCTAAGTTTATCAAATGTTACTGGACTGGACATTGTTAATATATATAATGGAGTTTTTTATCTAAACCTGTCAAATGTAAATGGACTAGATATTGTTTAGGTATTTATTGCTTGTATATATTGTATACAGTTATTGTACTTGTTGGATATAGTTTTTCTTCTGTTAGTTATAAGCTTTTTTTAATTTTAGACAAAAAAGGGGAAATGTGATGATATTGTGTTCCCCAAAATATTGTGCACCCTAATTAACTTGCCTGGGGTCAGAGAAGAGAACAACCACTAGATACAGAGGCTAGAAAATGGTGGCACTCACGCCTTTAATCCTAGCATTCCAGGGACACAAATCCGTCTGGATCTCTGTGAGTTCAAGGCCACATTGGAAACAGCCAGGCATGGTGATATATGCCTTTAATCCCAGAAAGTGAGCCTTTAATCCCAGGAAGTGAGAGCAGAAAGCAGAAAGGTATATAAGGCATGAAAACCAGGAACTAGAGCTGGTTAAGCTTTTAGGCTTTGAGCAGCACAGTTCAGCTGAGATTCATTCGGATGAAGACTCAGAGGCTTCCAGTCTGAGGAAACAGGATCAGCTGAGGAACTGGCGAGGTGAGGAAGCTGTGGCTTGTTCTGCTTCTCTGATCTTCCAGCATTCACCCTAATACCTGGCCCTGGGTTTGATTTTTATTAAGACCTTCTAACAATTCGTGCTACAGGCCTTTGTTTTGTTGGCACACATTTGTTGGGTCAGTATGGTATCATGTTTTCCAGATATCTATTTCCAAAGAACAAGTAAGGATACAGGAAAGGCTCAGACATTTCTTAAATCTGCATGTTTTCCAGATTCTTAGGTCTAATTGGATAAAAAAAAGTCACAGAGAAAACAAAGTTTTCGAAGGGCTCCTCTAAGAAGTGTATAGAGGTTGAGATCATTAAAACAAGGTCCATCCAGTAACAATGATCCACAGCCAAACTTACCTGCAACTCTATGGCTGTCACTTTAAAAGTCACAGTCACTTCTTTAAATATTAACATGTTCAAGTTCAGCTGAATAGAATCAGGGGTTATTTCAGTTGATCAGAAATAAAATAGAATGTTTTAAGTGTGTAGTAATTATGATTAAGTAAAAATGTCTTCTGGAAAATATACATTTTGTTTGGTTTTATTTTCAATGTTTCAAGCAATTTTTTAAATTCACTTTCTCCATTGATAAATGCAGAGAGGAATTTGGAACACTTGTGATTCTTTTGCATCCTGAAATTGTACCTAGTGCAGAAGTATATGGATCAAGGCTACCTTTTCTCTTCAGTGTGATCATCCTCAGAATAATTTGGGGAATCCTGATTGGACTCTGTATTCTCCTTGAGTATGTTGATGACTTGGATGATTATAGTCTCATCTCTTATAGAAGAGGTTCTGGAGATTTTTTTGTTGATACCTGAAGACTATCTAGAACAGTGGTTCTCAACCTTCCTGGTGCTACACCCCTTTAATACAGTTCCTCAGTTTGCAGTGACCCCCAACCATAGAATTATTTTTGTTACTACTTCATAAATGTAATTTTTTTACTGTTATGAATTGTAAGGTGAATATCTGATATGTGACCCACAAAGGGACTGTGACTCACTGGTTGAGAACCACTGATATACAGTTAAAGAAGGAAGCCTTATTTCTCCAGGATTCACTGAACCTTTGTCCTTTCCAACTTGAACAATTTATGGTATATTTCTGTCTTCAAAATAATCTCTTTGCAAACTCAGTTCTTTCCAGCAAGCCAACAATATACTAGCAGATGTGAGAAGAAAATTTGAAGATTACTTCTAACTAAACTCTGGGTATGTATCATGTAAGGTAAAGAGACCTTCCTACTTGCTAAAGAAGTAAATAGCATAATAGAAGAAGAAAATTCTCAAATGAATAAGCTAAATTATATTTTTGTCATATAGTCATTTCAATATAGCCTTCCCAGGAACAAAAACTACTTTCAATTTATCTTTTCATTATAATATTAAAAATTCCTTGCTGGTTTCCCTAAAAATCTAATTGATACACTGGTTATGGTTCCAGCTGCAAATAACATGTTGAAAAAGAAGAGAAAAAAACAGAAGAGAGCACTGTGAATGTCCCTCTATATTCTTAAGCTTAGAGGTTTCTGAACAGAATAACCTTTGCAAAATGACCATTTGTGAATTGTAAGTTCAACTGCTAAGAGGAAATGATACCACGCAGAAGCAAAATAAACACCCAGAGTTGTGTTCTCTGTGTGTCATAGAGAAGAAATACCTTACAAATATTTGAAAGCCCGAGGAAAAGCAAAACTATCCTGTGTTAAAAACTGATGGTCAACTAGAAAAGGGAGATTTACAGGGGCCACTTAACCAGCAGTAAGCCTGGAGGAAACAGACTGTGTCTCTGAAAACTAGGAGACCCAGCGATCTGTCAGGTAATCAAAGAGAAAACAATTGTCTCCTGACAGCCAAGAGTAAGGCAAAAATATCCATTGCCTGTGGCAATTTTATCTTGCAGTGTATGAGTAATTCTGGGCCATTAAGTTAAATTACTTTGGGGGAATTGCACACTTGGTTCCACTTTAACATGCAGAAGATGTTTTCTAGGATCGTGTAGTTTTATGCCACAAATTGTCCCAATTTAAACAATTATTTAGAACACCTAGCTCACATCAGCAATTTTAAGGAGATTCTAGTGTCTTGACTTCTTCCTCTCTACATTTAAAATTAATGTATAATCCAGACCAAGAAAGGAAAATGTCTTTCTTCCCTTATATGTAGATATTAGCCATTAAATAAGTGATGACCAAGCTTCGATCCTTAGACCAAGAGAGGTTAGGTATAGAAGAAGCAACTAGGTGGACCCATGGATCTTCCTAGGAGGGAGAGAATGAAAAGATTTTGTGGGTAAATTGGGGAACTAGAATGAGAGGATGAGGTAGGGAGAGGGAAGAATAAGGGGAGAGACAGCTAATATTAATGGGTATTTCAGGGATGGTATGGAAGCTTAATGGAATGAAAATGAGCCTAGTGAAGTCTCCATATAATGGGGAAGACAGAGTTTCAAAAGACCATCTCTTGTTACCAAACAAAGCTTCCATTACTGGGACTGGTTTACACTCAATTGAGTTATTAGCCAAAGGGTCCCATATACATATTAGCCAAAACACCCAGGCCTTTGCCAAGACAAACTAACAACAAGGTGCCGTTGCAGAAGACAGCATCCACACAACTCATTAAACGTGAAGAGGTTCAAGCTGGTGCCTACATAGAACTTTTACCCCAGTGTTCTAGTGTTTTTGTACAGGGAGGTGACCAAAAGAGAAACATAAACAACCATCCAGCCACAAACCCTCTGATATACAATGCTATCATCCCTGCAAAATATGCTAGGGCAATGGTGGCGCCAAGCTTCTGGGAGACACGAATCAATGTCTGATTTGACTTAAGTCCCACTGTCCCATACCTGATAGTGCTTGGTTGATCAGGAGTCAGGGATTAGATAGCCCAGAGAACTAGGATAAAACCAAATACTACTGGTTTTAAAAAAGAAAAACGCAGTGCTGAAGTGACTCTTAATGATATTCTGTCATACAGATCAGTGGCTTGTTCAGCTATCATCAGAAAAGCTTCCTCCCACAGCACATGGGAACAAATAAAGACTCACAACCAGATATTACACACACACACACACACACACCACAGAGAGAGAGAGAGGGGGGAGGGGGGAGGAAGGGAGGGGGAAGAGGGAGAGGGAGAAGGGGGGGAGAGAGAGAGACAGAGAGAGAGAGAGAGAGAGAGAGAGAGAGAGGAGAGGAGAGAGACAGAGAGAGAGAGAGAGAGAGAGAGAGAGAGAGAGAGAGAGAGAGAGAGAGAGAGAGAGAGAGAGAGAGAAAACCTTCCTAGGGGACACCAAGGAAGAGGAGGTGGAAAAAGTGTAAGAGCCAGAGAGGGTGATGGACACCAGGAGAACAAAGAGAACAAGGCCTTCTTATATCAACTGATCTTGCAGAGACTGAAGCAGAAACCACAGGGCCTGCATGGGTCTGAACCAGGTCCTCAGTGTATATATTGTAGTTTTTCCAGAAATCCTGTGTATATGAATGAATGGGTCGCTGATTCTTTTGCCTTTTCTTGTGCTCTTTTCTTTCTGTTAGTTTGCCGTGTCCGACTTCGGTTGAATGGTTTTTGTTTTAATGTATTTTATTTTGTTTTGTTCTATTCTTATCTCTTAGAAACCTGGTTCTTTCCTAATGAGAGACAGAAAGGGAGTGGATCCTGATGGGAGGGGAAGTGGGGAGGAACTGGGAGGAGTAGAGGGAGGACAAACTGTAGTCATGATATATTGTTTGAGAAAAGAAGTTATTTTTCTATAAAAGGTGGGAAAACAAGATCATTTCTTCAATATATGTTTAACCTCTAACTATAAATACATAGATATTTAGGTGTGCCATTATATTATAATTAATTAATTAATTAATATAATTATAGTAAATGAGAGTTGTGTTGTTGGGTTCAGTTCTGGAGTTTATCTCATCTTGTTCTATGCGAGAGCTCATTTTCCATGTAAATGTGAGAAGACTGCTTTAATTTAGTGTTTTATTCTCTTTTCTCATTCTCTCTCTTTCTCTCTCACACTCACTCTCTCCCTCCTATTTTTTGGATAAGTCAAATGTCATAGCATATAACATAAGGAGATTTATTCTTCCAGGAAAATTTCATAATTTGAATTTGCAATTTTGATCTATGATTATGTAAATTTAATGTAAATTACATTTTTTTCCTTTAAAATTTTATCACAGTTTAAGTGCATTCCAACCATCTTAATACTGATGCCATTATTATCTTGAATTTTAACTTCCTAAATTTTAAAGCATTTAGATATTATCATTTTGTAAACTGTGTTATCTCTTACATTCACTTCATAGACATAGCATAAAAGATACACATTAATAAAGAAGAGAAGAATACATTTTAGAGAGCAATTAGTAATCTCATTATCCTGAAAGTCCTGTCTCATGAGCTATGAACAGAAGAAACATTTTCCTACACAAGTGGCTTGAATACAGAAGCAGAGAAAACTACAATCTTAATGTATTCAGGTTAGAAACACAAGGAACTTCAAGATTAGGTAGCTATTACATTTAACAAATAAAATACACAATCAGCATTTTACAGAATTTCTTTGGGGGAAGTATAATCTTATCTAAGTATCAGATGACTTATAATTCATTATAAAATTGAAATTTAGCTTAATTGCAAAGTGAAATATTAAGGCATTGTAAGGAACATTAAAAAAAGAATTCTTTACCCCCTCCAAAACAAAACTAAAACAAAACAAAAAAACAACCAACCAAACAAAAAACATTAAATAACAACAACACAAACATGCACAAACAAAGCCAAAAACTGAATGAACATTGAACATATTTGGAGAATCAAATCAAGGACATGAGTCACTAAAATTATTTCTTTTGTCATGCTGGACACTGGATACTACTAAGTGATCTCAATGAGGGGAAATTGGAAATCAAGTAAGAATTTTGGTGAATAATTTCATGAAAACGTTTGTCACTAAATCTCTTAGCTTTTTTTCTACTTCTGTAATACCTAGCACCCTAAAAAATCTGAGTTTCTGCATTGGTTCTCCCAAATAAGCAATAAATTCATGAGTAAGCAAACTAACTTTAGTTTTAATTTATTTAACTAAGAGTACAAATGCAAATATATTTTTAAACACTAGGGAAAAAGAAGGTACTAATGATTTCACATTAAATGACTACTACTGCCAAAAATTTTATTTTTGTCCAGTTATTTTAAATGTATACTACCATTATCACATCCTTATGTCCACAGTTGACATCCACTATGTTTACTTAACATAAAATTATTCACTGACTGTCATTCATTAACATGTCTTTTCAACTTCAGATCTGGTAGATAGAATTGCTATTTTTGTTAACTTTAAGTTTTTCATTTTTGTACTGCAGTCTTTCATTAAGGGGAATGTTTTGCCACACATCAAATAGTATTCTCAAATAGGCAAAAGTAGACAATCTTTCTGGAAGGAAGAAATCTAGGGTTGATTTTAGAATATATTTCTATTTTTATTTATATTTATGCATGTGTGTCTGTAAGTATGCATGTGTCTTGTCCATTCTTTTGTTTGTTTGTTTATTTATTTATTTATTTATTTATTTATTTATTTATTTATTTATTTTTGAGACAGGTCTGTATAGCCCTGGCTGTCCTGGATCTCCCTCTATAGGCCAGGCTAGCCTCGATCATAAAGAGATAAAGAGATCCTCCTGCCTCTGACTCCTGAGTGCTGACATTAAAGTCTTGCACCACCACCTCCTGGCACTTTGTGCATTCTTAATCAGCTGTGGAGGCCAGAAGAGGGTCTTCATCTCCTCAGCAGCTGAAGTTACAGGCAGTGATAAGCTGCCTGACACAGGTGCTGAGCACCAAACTGAGGTCCTCTTGAAGAGCATCAAGCAGTCTTAATCAATGAGCCATCTTCTTCAGGCCCTTAGGCTCATTCTAACTAAACTGTATGTATGATAATTTGTTTAAATCTATCCATTAATCTAATGCTTAATGCTAAAATGTTACATTGAGTTTAATAAAAGTTGATTGCAGACATTACATTGTATACTGCCAAAAATTAGAATGAAATGATTTAAAGAGTCAATAGGTATGTGTGACTTACATGATAATCTTTGTTATATTTTAATTAAAAGATTCATTTGAATTTATTGCTTATTTAAAAATAGCTTTCCAACCTAGTTGGCCATGCACCATATCTATATTCCCCAGGACTTTTATTACTATAGAAAATGAATCACACTCATGAAATGGTGTTATATCATTACCAGTGGATTGATTGTGCTTTGTATGTCTTGAGAATTTAATTGAATTTGTTGATTTATTTCTTACAGTATGTTGGGAATCTTCTTTGCTGTATATGTTCAGGTTTTGTAAGCAATGAGAAATGGGCATCTTAATAATTTAACACACTCTAAACTCATGCAGATTAGATATACCTTAAATAAATGCCGAGAGTTAAAATGACTGATTATACAGATTAGGCAAAAAATTAGTAGGTTTAAGATCAGGTCAAGGAACAATAGGCTTTGCTTTTTCCCATTTGACAATTAATATACATAAATAATTATCTTATGTTACATGGTAGTGCTATTCTATTTTTAGCAGTTTCCAAATTACTAATGTTTGTGCTGCCTGCATCCTTTAATTCTGAGTTCTTCTCTGTAAAGCTCAACAGAGAAAACCCTCCTAAAACTTGAGTAAATTCTAGCCTGTTGCTTTAAATCAGAAAGTTACCTAAAATAGAATAATTGGTAGTCATGTCCTTGGTTATTTTCCTAAAACTAACAAGTCTTTCTAGGTATTACTACTTATGCAATTAGTGAATAAATAAAAATTAGAAAGTAATTAAAAAACAGACAGCTAGGGAGCCTTCATGGGATTGACTTAGGCCCTTCGCATGTGGATGACATTGTGTACTTTTGTCTGTTTGTGGGGCTCCTAGCAGTAGGATCAGGACCTGTCTCTGGCACATTAGCTGGCTTTTTGGAAACTTTCCCTATGCTGGGATGCCAAGCTCAGCCATGATGCAGGGGGAGGAGCTTGGTCTTGACTCAACTTGATGTGCTTTGCTTTCCTGACTCTCATGGGAGCTTAGCCTCTCTCTAAACAAAGAAGAAGTGGATGGGGGAGGGGTAGATGGGAGGTAGGGAGGGAATGGGAGGAGAGGAGGGAGGGGAAACTGCAGGTGGTATGTAAAATAAATGATAAAAAATGGAAGGACTACTGTTTAATTGTATGATACAATAATAATTGCATTTTTATTATAATATCTGGAGAACTACACTTGTTAAAGTGACAAAGAGATTAAAGAAGTCTTTGAATAGAAGACATTTTGAGAGCACCTCCCTAAGCAAATGAATATTAAAGTGAGTTTTCAAGAGAGGAAGCTGCAAAACTCATAACATTTCCAACGCAGTATATGGTGGTCGTTTCTTTTGGAGGACAGGAATCATCGCATAGCTGACACTAAGCTCTTTGTTTTGTCCATTTCAAAGGCTTTTCACTACCCTTAAAGAAAGTTCCTTTCAAAATATATAAAGACCTGTATAGTTTAAAGCCTGCAGACTTCTATAACTTTATGTGTGCATACCATTTTATTACTTCATGAGAATTTCATGTGTACCTGTAGTTTACTTTGATCATGTTCACCATATTACATCCCTCCAAGACCTTCAAAATTCACTTCCATAACTTTCAATCTCTTGCCTACTTCATCTGCTACCCTAGTCCCAGTGATGTTTCTAGTTACTTATGTAATATATTTCCTGCCAAAACACAATTCTTACTGATGTTTTCCTTTATGTCCTAAATTTTCATCACACACACACACACACACACACACACACACACACACACACACACACACACTCAGTTTTGTTTTTGTTTTTTCAAGACAGGGCTTCTCTGTGTAGCTTTGGAGCCTGTCCTGAAACTCACTTTGTAGACCAGGCTAGACTTGAACACTCAGAGATCCACCTGCCTATGCCTCCTGAGTGCTGGGATTAAAGGCATGTGCCACCACCTCCAGGTTATCCTTTATCTCTGTACTGAACTTTCAGCTAATGTGCTATATCATATAAGGAAGCCCAGAATCACCCAGAGTGACAAATCAAAACCCCACTACAGCCAAGCCACACATGTAGAAACAAATCTTTGTCATATCTTTATACTTTATTTGTTCCTGATTTTCTCTATTTGTTTCACTTTTATTATATTTCCAAGACCTAATACACTACTTAGCAAGTTGCAAAAAAAAAAAAAATTCAATGAAAAATTAACATAGGTGATATCTATCTGTACATCAACATTCATGAAGATGATGGATGGGTCCATGCGTATAATGACTGGATGCGGTCAAGTGGAGTGGTCAGTGTAATAGGCAACAACCCATTCACCTCTAGCTTCTATTTTATGCTCAATCCAAATCTGTGGGGCCAATTTCCTTGATTATTTTCCTAACTATTTTCCTGATCATTTCATGCAACAAAGTATTCTTATTTGAGAAGTCAAAATATCTAATAAATGTGCTGGCTAGTCAAATTGATCCAGGCTAGAGTGATATTAAAAGAGTGAACTTCAATTGAGGAAATGCCCCACCAGAGTGTTATGTGGACCAGTTTGGGGGGTCATTTTCTTGATTAATGATTGATATGGTTGGGCCTATCCCAGTCCTAAAGTAGAAAGTACCATTCTTGGTTAGGTGGTTCTGGATGGGCAAGTCATGGGGAGCAAGCCAGTAGTCAGCACCCCTCCAATATTTCTTTCTCAATTATTTCTTCTATGTTTGTGATTTGAGTTTTGATCCTGGCAACCCTTGATGATGGTCTGTGGTGTGTAATTGTAAACTGAAATAAATCTTTTCCTCCCCAATTTACTTTTGGTCATGGCATTTAATGACAACAATAAAAACTCCAACTAAGTCAAATAATATAAAATAACCAAAATCTAAACTCACTTAAAGTTCAAATCCTTACACATTGTGAGTAGAAATATAAACTCAGTCTCTCAATAAGCTGTATCAAAGTCCCCTAATAGCTTAAAATAGAACTGTAATAATAGTCAGCAAATCCACTAATTGATTACACCCAATGGAAATCAATGTTAGTCTTCACTCTCCTGTTCATTGATATACTAATATCCCAAAGAATGAACAATCCATAGTCCATCAAATCTGAATTCATAAAGAAAATGTGGAGTATGTACACATGAAATACAAGATGACTACATTAAATGAATCACATAGATGTAGAAAATCAAGTACTGTATGATCCCACATGTACGTAGAATCTAAAAATGTTGATCTCAAAAAGTTGAGACCTCATATATGGTGAATTCTAGGGGTTAGGATAAAGAAGAATCAATGTGCTTTAATTTCATTTACAAAATAAATTCAAGAAGCTCTGATGTGCTATTGTAAACCAGAGAGAAGATATTTCACTACAATAGACATTTCCAAAAGCTGGAATATAGAAATCCAAGTCTTCACTATGAAAAAATGATTTTGGTAGAGAGATAAATTGTGTGCAACTTTACTTAAATTTCATACAAAATATACATCTACTCAAACATGTCATGACAACTTATTAATAAGTTCAGTTTCTCTGTTTTAATGCATCTAGATATATCTTCATAAACTTTTCTCTTCCAGGAATTATATATGGACTGACTTAAGAGGGATTAAAATGTTGAAATGGTCTCACTGTGCTTCTCCTTTCTTTGGGTTTCTATTTTCTTGGTCTTTTAAAGGCCAACTGAAATTGAGGATAGAGAGTATGAGAAGGGAGCTCTGTACCTGAACTGACACTTAGTGTTTGGTCTTTTTCTGAGCTTAGAATATACTTAAACCTAATTAATCACAAGATGTACAATTCTGAATATTTTAAGGAATTATATACACATGAAAGGGGGTGCTATATAAAATTCTTGAGGATGATTTCTGATTTTCTTCTAGATGTCTTTAGAGAATATTTCACCCTCTGTTACTAGCTCAAGGAGGCTCTTTTTGGAGTTTCTTCCTAAATTACTTCTCCTTCTCAGGAAGCTTTCTTGGGGAAAGAAAATTTCATCTGGAGAACTCCAGATTAGACTGTAGTTAGAGTATTTTCCCCCAGGTCCCGCCAAGCCCCGGCAGTCTGACAGCCCATTTATAAAATAAACACATAGATGCTTATATTATTTAAACTGTTTGGCCTAATGGCTCAGGATTTTGTTAACTGTTTTTATATCTTAAATTAACCCATTTTTATTAATCTATATTTTGTCACGTGGCTCGTGGCTTATCAGTACCTTACATCTTTCTTGTCATGGCACTGGCTGGCAGTGTCTCCTTCTCTGCCTTCCTGTTCTCTCAATTTTCCTCTCTGTTAGTCCCGCCTATACTCCTTGCCTGGCTACTGGCCAATCAGTGTTTTATTTATCAATCAGTCATCCACAGCACTTCCCCTTTTTCTGTTTTTAGTTTGTTTTGAATTGCTTATTAAATATTTTAGGTTTAAGGTGGAAACTTGAGCCATTGGTTGCCATTTGCAGTTAGAGAGTTTTCCCTCCAGTTTCTGCCAAGCCCAGGCAGGTCCACAGCCCACTTATAAAATAAACACACAGACGCTTATATTATTTAAACTGTTTGGCCTAATGGCTCAGGCTTTTTGTTAACTGTTTTTATATCTTAAATTAACCCATTTTTATTAATCTATACTTTATCACATAGCTCGTGGCTTACCGGTACCTTACATCTTCCTTGTCATGGCAGCGGCTGGCAGTGTCTCCTTCTATGCCTTCCTGTTCTCTCAATTTTCTTCTCTTAGTCCTGCCTATACTTCTTGCCTGGCTACTGGCCAATCGGTGTTTTATTTATCAATCAGTCATCCACAGCATTAGACCCCTTCAGAGGGAGCACTTCTGATCTATGCCTAACATTCACATTTGGCACAATGTTAATAAAGATGTAGTAGTTTATCAAATTTTAGCCATCTATACCTTTAGAGAGCCTCTGGACATCTATTAGGGCACATGTAAGGGTCTTTGAACAATCTACTCAAAGCCTCTTAAGCTTGTGAGTAAATTGTTTATTCTCCTCCTCCACCACTTCAGCAGTGAAAATTTCTAATTGTTCACCTCAGTTTTTTATAGTTCTTTTATTCATGCTCTCTTGAGTCATTTTAACATGGTAGAAATCTCAAGATTTGTACTGAATTTTATATTGTCAGTGCCTGCTCATCGTCTGCTTCTAACTTCAGGCAGCATTGCATCAGCACCTCATTTTAACACATACATACAGATACACATGCATACTCATTTATATGCATGTACAATGCATATATATATATATACATATATATATATATATATATATAAAGATATAGACATAAAAAGGAAACTATATATAGAAGAAGAAATTACTGTGGGATGTAGAATCGGGCAAAGATTAGTTTAGCTGCTATCAAGATGTGTGACAAATTCTCTATGTTTTACATTTCTTTTCTTCAAAGTGGAAATAGTCACAAAATTATTCACATTTATTTCTTTTGCTTTTATTTGAAATATAATCATTTTATAGACCTAAGCAATTAATAAAGTGCCTAGGATACCATGACACAAAAGAAAAATGTCACTTTCCATAGTAATGTCTTTCCTCAATAATACATATGAAAATGGGAAATTTTTAAGGATTATGCCATTGATATTATATTTGTTTAAAAATGTTCAGAGCATTGACTGTGTTCATCCTATACTCTAATGTCATAATAAATGACTGCTGAAGGGAAATGGATGAAATTACAATGGAAGTTTTCCTGACCAGTCCAAATCTATAGTTAACTGATTATGAAGAGGACATAGTGACTTAATTGATATTACCCTCTTATCAATCAATATTACTGAATATGTTAAACTACAATTTACTAAACCAATTCCAGATTACATGTTCTATATAATTTTGCAGATAAATACTCATCCAAAAGTCTTCCAATGAAAGATTTCATCTGGGTATATTTATTAATTAACAAGTCTTGATAGAACTAGTGAAACTGAGTTCTTTCACTGAACAGTCAATGTAGGAAATACCTGAGACTTTGATTCAGGTAATATAGAAGATAATCAATTCTAATAGAGAGCATAAATGCTGCTACTATTGAAACATTTTTTCATTAGAGGTGTGAAATTTCTCTCTAGAACACAATTTGACATTTATTTTGCCCAGTTATGTTTTAAAACGTGGACTGTTATGTTTTAAAATTTAGCCTGTCTGGAGAATTTAGCAATTATCTTTGCTTCTAATTCTCATCTGACTAGCAGAATCTCGCTCTCTATATCTGGGTTTGCCCCATTACTACAGAAAAGCCAAATGCCCCCATTTTCCTAAACAATGCTTGTCAAAAATAAAGTAAATCATAAATAAGAATATTTTCCATCAATTTTCTATCTGCATTTTTAACAAAAACACTAATAGTGAGATTCTATCTATCTACCTACCTATCATCTATTTATCTACTGATTCATCCATCCATCTATTGAGCTATCATCTATTGCATCACTATTTTCCTACAAATCTATCCAACTAAATTTTCGTATCATTGATTTCCCTCTAATTGAGACTACAGAGCTTTAAACAGACATTTTATCATGGAGCAGTGGATAATGGACTTTTCAAGGGAGGGCAAGTAGAATGCAGTGATAAAAGAAAAAAGTGTAGAAAGGAAATAACGGAACAAAATGTTAGATTCGGTTGAGAATATATATATATATATATATATATATATATATATATATATATATATATATATATAAAGGAAGAAGCCTCAGTTAAGGAAGTGCTTCCATGAGATTCAGCTGTAAAACATTTTTGATATTAGTGGTCAATGAGGGAGGGTCCAGCCCATGATGGGCTCTATAAGAAGATGGACTGAGCAAGTCCTGGGTAAATACCATCCCTCCATGGCCTCTCCATCAGCTCCTGCCTCCAGGATCCTGCCCTGTTTAGGTGCCTGTCCTGACTTCCCTCAGTGATGAACAACAATGCTGAAGTGTAAGTTAAATGAATCCTTTCCTCTCCACCTTGCATTTTGGTCACGGTGTTTTGTCACAGCAATAGAAACCTTAACTAAGACAACAAAATTCTCAAAGAATGAATAAAAATAATATTTTACTAATTAATAACAGAAATATAATAATTTCTCCTATATAAACATTTACTGCCTGATATGCAAGTTATAACACTTACGTTGCAAACATGACTTATTGTTTTAATGATACATGAAACCACAAGGTAGCATAAGCAGAAATGAATTGCTGTAGCTATATATACATTTATGTGCATTTGAAACACAGTAATTACAGTGAATAAAGTCAGAAACCAATAGAAATGACAAAAGAAAAGTGAATATAAGTATAAAAGTTGCCTCTCATAATGTACTGTGAAATTTGTTTTTAAATGGTTAATTTTGTACCCAAAACACAATTTTAAACCAATGGTATCCTGCCTACTGAAAATATGAAGTGCCTGAATCTGAAAAGTTTTGTGTATAGCTCCTAGAAAAGATAACATAGAGGAAATATTTCACCATGAATTCTAGTGCCCAATATGAATACAGTGAAACAAAACCGAGCTCTGTTTAGAAAAGCTGTAGTTGAGAGAGCTTATGATGTATGAACAGAGTATATGAATATCACATTCCATGGTAAAGTTAATTGTACTTGGTGCTGGCAATGCTTGGACCCAAGAGTGAGAAATCATGCATGTCATCATTGCTTATGAGCCATGCTTTCATGAGGTTGGCTTGAATAATTATACAAGATTGACAGTCATTAACCAAGAAAGATGCACCATGACTGTGATGAGGAAGGAAGAGGGACCTTTAACACCACAGCCATTTTTTTTTCTGTATCTTATTCTTACTGGCCACATAAAAATATGTTACTCTGTCATTACCTTTCCCAGTCGTAATTCTTCAGTTCTTTAGCAATTTCTTCTCTTTCATAGAAGTGCAAAGTATTTAGTCAACATAGGTCTAATAATTTGGATGAAGAAAGGAGTAGAGGGTAGGCATAAGAATATATTTACTTCAAGTTGAAAAATACTGTGAATCCCAATAAAGCATGACCACTCTGAACTGACTCATAATTTAAACATAAGTGCTATAAAACAATCTTTTTCTACATTATGAGTATATGTTACTTTCATTAGTTAATAAAAAGCTGACAGACTGGTAGCTAGGCAGGAAGTTAGGCAGGAAAGCCAAATTAAGAATGCTAGGAAAGGGAAGGTTGGGGTCAGGAGTTGTCAGCCAGACACAGAGGAAGCAAGATGAGAATGTCTTACTAAGAGAAGGTACCAAACCATGTGGCTAAACATAGATAAGAATTATGGGTTAATTTAAGTGTAAGAGCTAGTTAGTAAGTAATAAGCCTGAGCTACCAGCCAAGCATTATAATTAATATAAGTCTCTGTGTGGTAATTTGGGAAGTGGCTGCCAGGTATTTGGGAGTTGCTTGTGGGACAGAAACTTCTGTTTTATACATAAGAACTTCAAATTAAAGCCACAAGGAAAAAAGTACCCAAAGAAAACATTTCATTTCATGGCATTAGAATAGATAAGGATTTTTAGGAAAAGATCACAAAAATAAAAAAATGTAAAGATTATATCAAATGGACACTTTTCTTCACAAAAACAGAACAATGATCACATGAGTATAAAGACAAACCAGAAAAAAAGGGAGAAAATATTAGCAAGTTATTGAAGTGACAATGAGTCAATACCTAGAATATATGAAAGTCTAAATCCTTAATGACTAATATTAGCAAAATTATTTAAATGGATAATAGATCTAAATAGATATTTGTAATAAGAAGACATAAACTTAGCCAACATGTGTTTGTAAGGTACTGAAATCATTATCCAGAGAAATTCAACTCAATGTCAAAATGAGGTACCAGCTTATTTGTTACAAAGACCAATATCAAAATAGCAAAATTCATCCAATATGACACAGAAAGACAAATACTATAATATTCTTTCATATACATAGTTGAAGAAATTGGTTTCAAAGAAATTAGCAGTAGAATGTTGCCTATCAGATGCTAAAAGAGTACCGAATGCAGAGACACAAGAAATGGTTGCCCAGAATTTACAAAATTACACTTAGTTCTAAGAACTGGTGATGCACTATTGCACAGTAAGGTATTTCATGTGTGATATCCTTCAGTAAGGTAGAAAGCATGAATTTTTAATATCTTAATAAAAATAGTTAAAATTCGCCAATATAAATGCAGTTAAACTGATTTAAAAATTATTGCATATACACTTCAAATTGTACTCCAATGAGATTAGTGATTAGACTGTATTTTTGAAGATACCACACACCTAAACTGAATGATATAGAGAAAAAAATGGAGCTGAAGAAGAAAATTCCTGCTTGATGGCTTGTTTTCGAAGTCCCACAGGATGTTATGAAGGCTGCTGGGAGACAAAAATGCATCATAATTCTTACATAGCTGTAAGCATACTTAGAAGGCACTTTGATGTCTTGTCAATTTAGTTAACCTACATTAGTCTACAACCTCAACTAGACTTAAACACCAAGCATATGTTCCCTGTTCTGCAGCCAACCTCCACTGCAATCAGACAGCAGTTGATTAGTCTTAAAACAGTCATGCATCTATTGCACAGGTGGGTACATCTTTCCAAGGAGATTGCCATTTGGTTTATAGAATTCAAAACAGATGTAAACTGTGCTGGTTAGTCTTATATCAACATGACACACAAACTAGAGTGATCTGAAAAGAGGGAACCCTGATTAAGAAAACCCCTCCATAAGATCCTGCTGTAAGGCATTTTCTTAATTAGTGATTGATGGGAGAGGGCCCAGACATTGAGGGTGGTTCCATTCCTGGGCTGGTGGTCCTAGGTTATATAAGGAAGCAGTTTGAGCAAGCCATGAGAAGCAAACCAGTAGGCAGCAACCCTCCACGGTCTATGCATTAGCTCCTGCCCTGTTTGAATTCCAGGCCTGACTTGCTTCGATGATAAACAGCAACATGAACTGTAAGTCAAACAAATTATTTCCTACCCAACTTGCTTGATCATGGTGTTTTTGATGCAGCAATAAAAACCCTAAGAGAGAGACTATCATAGGGAAACACAGCTCACCAAAATCACAGAGCAAAGAGAGTGCGGTTGCCTGACTTCAACTGACACAACTACAATGTAACCTCTAAATGTAAGGCTCAGGGAAAATTGCAGAAGAGGGAGCAGAATGTAAGGCAGAAGATCAGGAGGCCAGCTGTATGATAATATCTTCTAGACATAATAGAGTGCTGGACATATTAAATATGAAAATATGGTTTCATAAAGAACTGTATAATACACATGTGTACATGCTAATGTGAGGGGTGAATAAAAAATATGGGCCCTGTCACTGCTCTATTTCTGTAAAAAGATATAATAACCAATAATATTCTTATAAAAGAAAGCATTTAATTGGAGGCTCGCTTGCAGTTTCAGAGACTTAGTCCATTATCATGATGGCTAGAAGCATGGCAGGGCATGCAGGCAGGTACTGGAGAAGTAGCTGAGAGCTACATCCTTATCCATATACAGAGAAAGAGACTCTAGGCTTGGCAAGAGCCTTTGAAACCTCAAAGCCCACTCCAGTGACATATTTCTTTCAATAAGGCCACACCTCATAATCCTCTTAATTCTTTCAAATTGTGCCACTTTCTGGTTACTCAGCATCCAAATATATGAGCCTATGGGGGCCATTTCTACTCAAATCACCACAGGGCACTCTGAAGATGAGGATCTACTGGTAGTCAATGACTGTTGTGAAAGCCAGAATCAGTTGTTTTCCAGGTATGGAATGAGACTCCTAATAGATTATTCAATTGCAACCGTTCAGCCCTAAACACATTCAAGCAACACTGAATGGACACAGTGACACACACACACACACACACACACACACACACACACACACACACACACACACATACAGACATCACTGTATGTATGTGTATGTGTCAATAATAGAGAAGAAGTGTTCATGAATTTCAAAGGGAGTTGGAGGGGTGAGAGGAGTGGAAATTATATATATGAATGCATGAAATTTTTAAAAATCTAAGTTAAAAATAAACAGTACAAGAATCATTAAAAAAGAGAAATTTTGCCGGGCGGTGGTGGCGCACGCCTTTAATCCCAGCACTCGGGAGGCAGAGCCAGGCAGATCTCTGTGAGTTCGAGGCCAGCCTGGGCTACCAAGTGAGTTCCAGAAAAGGCGCAAAGCTACACAGAGAAACCCTGTCTCGAAAAACCAAAAAAAAAAAAAAAAAAAGAGAAATTTTTATATAAATCCTTTGGTGAGAGAGAAGATGATTTAGCTTGGAAACCTGGATATATATATATCCAAATCAGAGAAGGTAGTAATGAAGGCTTGCCCCTTTAGTATGGAACCTGTTTACTGTTTGTGAATTAATTACCATGTAGATCCTTTTTGGCATGGTGTAGTTTCATGATTTCCTCCAAGTTAAAACAATGGACCATAGAGGAATCTCCTCAAAAGTGAGCATGTTCACTGAAGCTCATGGAGTCCTCAAGATTTCCCCCTTAAGACTCAGGAGGTTCATATCCCCCAAACCTTAGGAAGTCCTTGAAATTTACCAGATGCACAAGGCTCCTCCCTTCACAGTTTAAATAAGCAGTAGGAACTGCTAAAGAGATAGAGGTCGTCTAAAGTGGGTAGATGATACAAACCAGCTAAGCTATCTGAAAGAGATGATCTTAGACCTGTCAAGATGCCTACAAAAGCATTCCTTGATCTCCAGGGTTCCAGCTTCCATAAGCTATCGTCCATGTTTCAGTAGGCTTTGGAGAATTCAGTTGCCTTTGAATTGCTTTTCCTTTACATAATCCCTGATCCATACTAGCAGATTAAGACTAATAAACTAATGGATTCACCAAGTTGTACTTTGGTGTCACACTTATTTTGGCTTTTTCTAGGTTTCCTATCAGTGGTTAGTAGACATTTGGTCATGTCTCTCTAGGGATGGTGTCACACAATGCATGATAAAGTCATTAGTAGACAATATTTTCACATGATTCACACAAAGAAAAGAATGGGAATGGATATATTATTTTACAAGGGTAACACAAAATGAATTTGGATTTCATTTTAGATTCTGACAAAACTGATTTCAGAACAAGGGTGATTATGAGCAATTCATTGCATAAAAACAAAAGAATCGATTATTCAGGGAGACAAAATAATCTTAAATAAAGAGACCATTTATCTATGAATTCAGAAGAGCATCAGTTTGCCTCAGAGACATGAGGTAAAAGCTGAACTGAAAGAGAAATAAATATAACACTGTTACAGCCAGAAACTTTAACAATTCTCTGTCAGTAATTGTTAGATGAAGCAAACAGCCACTCTGAAGGAGTACACATCACTTGAATAGCCTTGTCTATCAAACTGGTCTAAGTGACACTTATGGAATACATCATCCCACACAGAAGCATACACATTCTTCTCTAGCTTTGCCTGGAACATTCTTCAAGACAAACCAAATTCTGAGCCATATAAACCAGGCTAGTAATTTTTACAGAGTTTATTTTACTATACATATTCCCATATAAAAATGAGATTCAATTAGATAGAAATGAAGAAAAATAACTAAATGATACCTACAAACACTTGTGAAATATACAAAAGTTATAAATATTGCATATTATTTATATTTGTATTTAAGGTAGTTAAATGTTTTTTTTTAAATTCAAATTGTTTTTTTACTAAATAATGAAATGCAATTTATCAAAATTTGTGGCCCTAGAAACATAATATAGAAGAAAAATTCTATCATTAAAATAGTATAATATGAAGGCAATCTACATTCTATAACATGTTCAAATAATGACTGACTAAATAAGTCAGTTGGAGTGCTTTGCCAGGCATGCTGGCACACATACATCGTTCTAGCACTTGGAACCTTGAAGAAAGGGGATACCTGTCAGTTCACACTCAACTTGATCTACACAGTAAGGCTGAAGAGCCATGGCTAGTTATGGAAAGGATGTCTCAAAGAGCAAAGAAATCACACACACACACACACACACACACACACACACACACAGAGAGAGAGAGAGAGAGAGAGAGAGAGAGAGAGAGAGAGAGAGAGAGAGAGAGAGAGAGAGAGAGAGAGCAAAAGAATAATAGACAATTATTCTGTGCAAGAAAGTCTCAGTAATTTCTATAATATTCTATTTGGGAAGGTTTGAAAGGTCAGGGGCTGTGCACTCTATCAAGGAATTACTTTTCCAAAGAATGCTGTGTGGCATGAAAGCAAAAAAATATAAAATAAAAAAAAAGAAGACAATGATCAACAGTTCTCAGTCAGGTGATAAAATTAAAATCATGTCTTGACTTGGTGTGTCTCGTGGTCTTTGGTTCTTGGAGGGAGTATTTTCAGCCCTAATGAGAAAAGTTTATTAAAATTATATATATATATACTGAATTACATGTATTATAGGATGTTTTTGTAAATAAACCTACTAGTTATAGTATGGTAATAGTATGATTCTTTATAAATTTTCAGATTTCTGTATTGCTAGTTTTCACCCCTCCATTTTTCTTCAGTATTTACTGTCTGCCCCCTTCCCTAAGGAGTCTCCACTTTTCCAATTTCCCAATCACATCAAATAAATCCTGCCATTCCTCTTTACCTTTCTCTGATCGTCTTCTGTATTCACCTCCCTCTCTATCCCTGAGAAGGCTCCTTTTCCCCATTTCCCTAATTAGATAACTTGTATCCTGCTAGTCTCCTCTCTGTTGCTCCCCAAACCCTCTATTCTGACAATGTTCTCATTTTACTTTCCAGGTTCCTGTGGTTACTACAGGCTGTATACTCACATCGGAAGATTTGGAGCTAGGGTCTTCCAGTAAAGAGAGAACAAGTGATATTTGGTTTGGGGTCAGGATCACTATTGAATAGGGTATATTTTTACCTTCATCCCACAGTTAGAGCAGATTTTAGTATTTTGGATGCTTTGCACTAGACACAATTATTAAAAATGAATTGAACCTACCAGATTATTGGACACTTTTCTTCAAATCCAGTGATCACAGCAGTATTTCTATCACATATCCACTGTGATATATGATTATAAGTTTTCTATATAAACTTCAATGGGACATGTGCCAAGAATAAAGGTTATTATTAAGTGTATCTGTATGGTTGCTTCTGTATAAGAACAATATTTGAATCAGTGGACTCAAGAAAGAATGAGGGTGATTTTTTTTAATAAGTCATTTAACTTTGTCTTATAAGAAAGTTGGCAAGTAGAAGCAGTAGGCATTCCATTACTCCTCTCTATTGTTATGATATTATTTCCTGTATAGCTTAGAAAAGAACAAAGTGGAACAAAGAAAAAGGTGAAATTCTCTACAGTAGAGTCAAAATATTTAAATCAAGCTTCTGTCTGGAACAGAGATTCTTGTGTGTAATCTCAGAACGTAAGATGTTGAAACACAAATCCAAGGCCATCTTTGGTTACATAGTGAATACCTAGGCCAGCTTTGACAACGGGGTAATATATTCATTCAAATAACATCATTAACAACAATAAGCCAAACAGTTGTAACAAACATAGCTCTAAGAAAACAAAATCAAAGTTGCTTCTGGTGTTTTTGTGTGTATGTGTGAATTTTCTTTGTGATTATTTCCATCTACTATTATAAATGACTCTGCCCATTCAGTGTGCATACAATTTTCTTAGTGCAAAATCTTTCACTTGTTCACCTTCATTGGATATTTTAGAGTACTTTATTACACTTGCATCACAAGTGATTTTCAATTCCTAAAACAAAGTCTTCAGTTTGCATTTTGGAAAACTATGTTCTTTTATAACATACAGTATCTGCATTAACGTAATCAAAATGTTAGACATATCAAGTTGAATTTACTATCCATTAAAAATCTGTATTTACAAAACTGGTAATACATGTACAGATGTGATCAGTGTAATTTAGTAACCCCACTTGAAAAAAAAATCCATCTATTGTAGATTTACTTTAAACGATTTCATTGAAAAATTTGTATTTGCAGTTCCTATCAAAATCAGTGAGTGGCTGGGCAGTGGTGGCTCATGCCTTTAATCCCAGCACTCAGGCGGCAGAGTCAGGTGGATCTCTGTGAGTTCAAGGCCAGCCCAGTCTACGGAGCAAGATCCAGGACAGGCACCAAAGCTACACAGAGAAACCCTGTCTCAAAAAACCAAACACACACACACACACACACACACACACACACACACACACACACACACACAAAAACAACAACAAAAAAAAAAACATTGAGTGTTATATTTATTGGCATGGGAGGTTACTAAATAACGACTTTTCTATTCTCTGTATCTGAACTTTAATGAGTGGCTTGAGATCACAAGAGGTGTGTTCTGTACAAAAGGTTCCCAAAACATGTTTTATCATTCTTATGAAGCACAACCAATTCTGTAAATTCCCCAAGAGATATGTTGTGTGTTCCTTTGGAAAATTATTAATATGATGTGGTTTGTGATGTATGGGACTGGATGCAGTGTCAGGTCTTAAGAGGACATTGGAGTAGCAAAAAAAAAAAAATGGCATGGGATGTGCAAGACTTAAGAACCAGCATCAAGAAACAAACCAACGACATACAGCCCGAAATGACCTACTCTGGTGATGGGATGGCCAAACACCCTAATTGTCGTGCTAGAAACCCCATCCAACGACTGAGGGATCTGGATGCAGAGATCCATGGCTAGGCCCCGGGTGGATCTCTGGGAGTCCAATTAGCGAGAGAGAGGAGGGTTTATATGAGCGAGAATTGTTGAGACCAAGGTTGGATAAAGCACAGGGACAAATAGCCAAACTAGTGGAAACACATGAACTATGAACCAATGGCTGAGGGGTCCCCAACTGGATCAGGCCCTCTGAATGGGTGAGACAGCTGATTGGCTTGATCTGTTTGGGAGGCATCCAGGCAGTGGGACCAGATCTTGTGCTCATTGCATGAGTTGGCTGTTTGAAACCTGGGGCCTATGCAGGATCGCTTGGCTCGGCCTGGGAGGAGGGGACTGGACCTGCCTGGACTGAGTCTACCAGGTTGATCTCAGTCTGTAGGGGAAGGCTTTGCCCTGGAGGAGATGGGAATGGGGGGCGGGCTGGGGGGAAGGGGAGGGGGGCGGGAGGGGGGAGAGCAAGGGAATCCGTGACTGATATGTAGAACTGAATTGTATTGCAAAATAAAAATTAAAATTAAAAAAAAAGAAGAGAAAGAAACGAAATGACACAGTTGGATTTTCACTGAATAAAATAAAAATGAGGAAGGTAAGATGGCTACTCCAGAGGAGGAGTGGTTATGGTGCTTCAAGGGAACTAACTCACCATAAACACTAAAGCACTGTTCAGTGATGAGCAGACTTCAAATTGGAGGAAGGAAGAAAGGAGTAGGAAATCATGCTTGGCTACATTGCAGGTTCAAGGCCAGCCTAGGCTACATGACTGATAGTCTCTCTATATATATCTATATCTATATCTATATCTATATCTATATCTATATCTATATCTATATCTATAGATATATATAAATTTATATATAAAATCCCTTTTATAAAATAGGTATATGAGTTTTTTTTAATATAAAGTGTAAAAATTCTTATTTCTTCACTTAAAATCTCAAATTATATTTTATTAAGCTCGTTTCTTCTCTTTTGGATATCTACAACTTAATAAAATCAAGAAACTTTCAGATCTACACTTTATGCAGAGAAAGAAATATCAGAACTTATGAAATGCATTTAATTAAGTTAGGATACATAATTAATTTCTGATAGCATAAAATTATCACTCCAGAGACTGTCACATTTTCATAAACCAGTGTATAGTTTTTAAAAATATAATTTCTCGAATAAAAGAATGGTTGACCCTAGGGAATAATAAATTTAAATGTTGAAATTTCATACTTTGGAAGGAAATGTAGGAAGAGTTTTGACTCAGTCCTATGAAAATAATTGCTTGAAATCCAGCCACTTCAATTTGTTGTTTTCTTAAGAAGACGTGATAAATACCTTTATTCTGAAAATTAAATTACTACGAACATCAGAAGTTCTTGAACTCCCCCATTGCCTCTAGAATTTTCTTACTATAGTTAAGGAACTCTATTAATCTCTGAGACTTTTGATTTCAATACTGGATGGAATAATTTTATTTGTATTCAATTCATCCCTACAAAATAGGTCACAATCTTACTGCTTACTTCTGGCAAACTAATGAAGAGTTGAGTTGATCAGAATAGGGATCTACTCAAAATAATTCTGCTGTGTTGAAAATATTTGATGAATTTCTTCATTCAGTAAGACAGGCAAATCTGTCAGTCTCAATTTTAGCGTACAGACATAATTCATATAATTTTGAAAACCTTGCAAAGTTTTATAGCCATAATCTTAGTCTTCAAAGTGAGAGCTCAGCAAAAATAGACCCTATTTTCAGGAACACCCATAATGATTATGGTAAGACTTTGATTGAGTCAAACAGCTAATGCCTGGGAGTGCTTGTTACTATATGTACTCCTTTAATGAACTCCTTTCTGACTCCTATTTTTGAATGTAGAGATTTTTTTCACAATAAAACAACACAACCTCAACAACAACAAATATAAGCAAGATGACCCCACAGTTGCACCCTTTGGTAGCTGATATTACTTCTGCTCTCCCAAGAAGCTTTATGAGAGTAAGTGTCATGGCTGACACCCACTTCATCATAAAGGATGAGAAAGAAAATTTCCTTCAGATTTTATGAAGCATTGAAAACTGTCTTGGTGATGCAATGGACTTATGATAAATATTATGATGACCAGAAATGTATTCATTGGCAAACAATTGTATAGCATGCTGTAGCTGTACTACAAGTTCCATCCTCAGCACAGACCCTTACCCACAAGCAAAATTAATACTTGGTAAATATTTGGCAACAATGGCTTCCTCAAATGAAACACCACATTCTGGAAAGCAGTGATTAATTTTGTAACAATTTAAGTTCACATGTGTCTATCTATAATCCTGATGTTGGATATTTTGGTAAATGGAGACTTTTTTTTGGCAGCATATACAGTCTCAGCTATATGTCTGTTATAATCTGAGATGAAAAAAAAAACAAAAAACAAAAACAAAACAAAACAAACAAACAAAAAACAGAGTCGCCACAGCTATTCTCATACATTCATGTACTTTAGGATGAATGTCTATACTTTCCTGTTTAGTACAGGTCAGACAGGTACTATCTGTACCTGTCAGTCAGTCAGCAAAGTTTTTCTCCATTATAAGGTTATTTTTGGCCTTTGCAATTTTTCAAATGAACACACAGACTACCTTTCCATGACATCATTGTAAATATAAAGCCTTTGAAGCTACCTTACCTGACCATTTTTTGAAATCTATGAGACAATGACACAAGATGTTTAAGGGAAAAGAAGTTAAAAATATTTAAAACTACCTTATTCATTAAGAAAATGGATAGATAAGCCAACAGAAATATAAAAAAATAGAATATTTACCTCAGATAAAATGTTACCCAAATTATGAACAATCTTCCAGAAGGATTTTATCTTATTAATATTCCCTCTCTATATAAACTTCAAATTAGCTAAAGTTAATAAGATTGAATCTATGATTTCTGGAGAGAATGTAGACCAGCAGGATAGTCACTGGCCTAGTGGGTATTTAACACTGTGATCTTGACACTCTTGTATGTTTTAAGTTTGACCATATTTATGCTGTCTGACCCGTACAAACAGAAATGTATAGGCATTTGTCTGAAAATAACCTGAATTATGAGATTACCTGTGGCAGTTCTGTTTTTTACCATTTCAGATTATAATGGCCATATATATCAGTCTGCATAGGCTGCCAAAACAGTGTGTGGTGTGTGTGTGTGTGCCGAGGGTGTGGTGTATGTGTTACCACAGAAAGGATTTTTTTTTTTTTTTTTTTTTGGTTTTTCGAGACAGGGTTTCTCTGTGTAGCTTTGCGCCTTTCCTGGAACTCACTTGGGAGTCCAGGCTGGCCTCGAACTCACAGAGATCCGCCTGGCTCTGCCTCCCAAGTGCTGGAATTAAAGTTCGCCTGGCGAATTTTTTAAATTTAGGAATTTATTTCATCATAGTTCAGGAGGCTGAAAGAAAAACAAGATGAAGGTTCCAAGGAGATTCACTTTCTGAATTTCTTGTTGATTAAAAGATTGCTGCATTCTTGGCAAGCCATTTCATGATGGAGATCATAGAAGGATAGGAGAAAGGAGGGAGAAAATGAAATGTTTCTTCTTGCTTTTCTTCTCAAAATTCTGTTTGATCAAGACCTACTCTTATCATTTCATTTAACCACAATTACAAAAAGAGGTCACATTGGACATTAGAGCTTTGATATTTCAAATTGAGGAGACCGACTCAGTCCAGAGAATTGTATGTGTCTGTTAACCGCAAAATAAGTATTTTGTAAAATTCAAGGGATTAACATACATCATTAAAAGATTGCCAGCTTCTACTGCAAATAATATTTCATTTATCCTAAGGAAAAGAGCAATGTACAGGTGTGGTCCACTTTCTGTAAATATCAAAAACAGTTTCTTACCTCAAGCAGTAAAGTCAGAGCAACAGTAACCTGGATTAAGACCAAGAGGCAGATACAGAGAAACGACACCTGAAGCAGACTGTGAACATGCTTGTTTCTTACAGGGAAGTAGTGAAATACCCATGCTCATGAACTATGAGTAAACTGTACATACCTAAATGGGTATGAATATTTTTCTGTGAAAATCACTTTATTGTTTTCAGTTACATGATGTACTATACTTTCATTTGTTGTACCACACATATTAGGTTAGGACCATCTTTAGACACTGAATATTTAACAACGTTTCTTCAATAATGTGTGATTCCTGGTTTTGCTTACTTTGCAACTCAAGAAAAAGGTTGGCAATGTACCTCAATATGGAGAACATTAAAGAAAAATCAACATTTCTCAAATTTTCCTTATGACCAAATTTTATTTACAATGAGTTGACATAATTCTGGTAATGAAAATATGGTCAAATTGTAGAATGACATTGCTGTGTGCTGTACATAGGACATTGTTGATATTATTTTAAATGTGAGTTTTAAGACATCCACCTATAATAATGGTGGCAGATTAAGAGTGGTGAGTTTTTAAAGCTCTTGTTTGCTTTGTTACATGAGACAGGATCTAGATGTCCTAGTTGGCCTTCCACTTGTAACATAGCTGAGGATGACTTTAAAATTCTTTCTTTTTTGTTTTTGTTTTTCGAGACAGGGTTTCTCTGTGTAGCTTTGCGCCTTTCCTGGAACTCGCTTTGGAGACCAGGCTGGCCTCGAACTCACAGAGATCCGCCTGCCTCTGCCTCCCGAGTGCTGGGATTAAAGACGTGCGCCACCACCGCCCGGCCGACTTTAAAATTCTTTCTATTCCTCCTGTTTCTGCAGGAATGTACCACTATACATGACTTTGTAAGGTTCTGAATCTTGAACCAAGGCTTTGTGCGTGACAGGCAAACACTCTAACCACTGAACTGTATCCTGAACCCTCATACAGATGACTATTTTCTTCCTTTTATCTCAATATATTTCAGGCTACCTGAAATGCACTTGGACTGAAACAGTTATTTTATAATCTGATTGTCAAAATAATATAGACTGTCTCCTTACAAAAATCCCATTTAATAGGAAAAACACCAAAAACAGAACATAAAGATTTTTTTTTTAGGGTATGTAATCGTGAAAGTTCATTTTTGCTTACACAGTTTTGATTGATTGATTTTTCTCTGGTTCTCTCACTTTGCCTCTGCTATTAATGCAACAATTCTGTGGTGAACACTACTCACACTTGCTTTTTATGTGCATGTTTGTTTGAACTTTGAGTTTTAGCCCCCCCACCCCGTCAGAATGACGTCATTTCTCTGATAATCACTGTTGTAGAGGAAATCTTTCCCACGTCTAGAATACTTGTTTTGATGTAGAATTCCACAGCAAAGGAGGTACAGTGGAGCAGGACTCCCTTTTTTTAGTTTTTAAAAATTCATTTTGCATACCAACCACAGATCCCTCCTCCCACTCCCCCTGCCTTCCCCTCCCTGACCCACTCCTCATCCCAAGACTCTTACACACAAAGTGCAGCGTTTTGATTTTTCTTTTAAAGTGATGTCACAAACTAATGTAAAAAGAAAAAAAAATGATGAAATCAGAGATTGAATTAATGACCTTTTCTCTTCACCTGTACAGCCCTGCTTTAGCAATACATTCTTAATATGCTTCATGAACACAACAGGTTTGTGATTTGTAGTTTCATGGATGCATTTCTAAGTAGACTCTTCCTTGTTTCTTTTTCCACATTGTTTTTCTGGAATATAATATACAAATGTAACATTACATGAGGGGGGATGGAGGTAGAAAGTACTGGAAGTGACAAAGGGAAATGAGGAGCATCTAGAGGATAAGCTAGAAACTTGGTGCAATGGAGCCTACCAGGAATCTATGAAGGTGACCCTAGAGAAGTCTCCTAGTAATGGGGGGTGTGGTTCCTCAACTGGCCATGTTCTGTAACCAGGCAAGACATACAATGCAGGGATTGGGACACTAACCCAGCCACAAAACTTCAACCTACCATTTGTCCTGCCTACAAGATGTGCTAGGAAAAGGTAATGCAGAAATTATTGAAGTGGTCAACCAATGACTGTCCGGTTTGAGACCCATACCATGGGAAGAAACGTACATCTGACACTGCCTAGAGGGTGAGGAACCAGAGGCAGGACAGCCCAGAGTCCTAGTATGGAACCAATCAGGACCAACAATAAAAAAATAGCAATGAAATGATTCCTAATGATACTCTGCTATACTTGCAGACAGGAGACTAACATAATAGTCATCAGAGATGCTTCGTTCAGCAACTGATGGAAACAGATGCAGACCCACAGCCAAACATTAGGCAGAGTTGGGGGAGCCCTGCAGAAGAAGGGGATGAGGAATTGTATGAACCCAAGGGGTCAAGGACACCACAGAATCAACTAACATAGACTCATAGGGACTCACAGACTGAGCTGACAATTAGGGAACCTGCATGGGTCTGACCTAGGCCCTCTGCATATATGTGACATTTGTGTAGTTTGGTCTTCTTGTGGTACTCCTTACAGTGGGGGTGGGAGCTATGTCTGACCCTTCTAACTGCTTCTGGAACCCATTTCCTCCTAATGGGTTACCTCATCCAGTCCTAATGGGAGGGGTGGTCTCTAGTTTTATTGAAACTTGATGTACCATGTTTGGCTGACATCCATGGGAGGCTGGCCCTTTCCTGAAGAGGAATGAAGGAGTAGATTGGGTGGAATGGGGGCAGAGAATGAGAAGAGAGGAGGGAGACCAAACTTCATTCAGGATGTATAATATATGAGAGAATTTTTTTTAATTGTATAAATGTTTCCCTTAACCATACATGAATATAAGATCTAAGAATCCAAGAGAGATAGAAAAATGAGATGAACATGTATACCACAAAACAGTATTAAATATATCCATAAGAATATATTTCATTGGTATATGCCACTGACTGTTTTGTATAGTTCATTCTGAAATCACTAGAAATATCTCTTGCCATTGACGTCGAACATGAAGTTTTGGGACAATTGAACAGTGCATTTTCCTAGAAAGTTGTCATCAAAATCTTTAGCTCAGGTCTGTGTTTTATACTTTGATACATGGGAGAACATTTGGTGTGTAATAGCCCTCAAAATTTTACTTACATTTAGATGGTAAGCCATAACATGTAATTGCAAGCAAGACTGGCATCAGTTCCAGAGTCTCCAGAGAAAATAGTGTGCATAAATGCATAACAGGAATAGTGTACAGCATATCCTATGTGAGAAATAGGCAAAAACTAAGTAGTAAGAAAGCCCCTAACTGAAAAATCTAAAGTCATAGACACGGATTTCCTGCAGATTTGGAGGTTTGAGTTAAATTGTGTCTTATGGAAGAGTTATGAATTTTCCTTAATTGGGACACTGTAAAACACTAAAATGAATCCTTAATAGTGAGAAAATGGAAAGCACCACTGAATCTTAATCAAAAGCTGACCTCCCATAGATGTTCATCTATCACCCTTGACTCTTCCTGACCATCAACTTCTCTATCATTGGCCAAAAAGGAAAGCAAAAATCTCAGCTTGAGAAACACATCTTTCAGTGTTCATATTCAGCTTATATGATTAATTCTAACCTAATTCTGTTAAATGATTCAAATATCACCTTTTCTTTTTAATCTAGTCATCAAGGTCACAAAGGGTATGTACTCACCTTCTCCTGTTCCATCTGAATGTGTATGAGAGTGATCTTCCTAGAGGTCTCTACATTTACTTCTCTTCAGAAAATCTGTAATGATGTTCCTAGTCTCATTCCTTAAGTAAATTGCAGTCAATATTGCTGATTTGTTTAAAATTCACCAAATACCAAAGTGGATATGCTTCTTTAAGATTTTATATAATATTCAAATCTCCTGCTCCATCCCATCCTCATCTAAGTGCCTAATTATATTTGGCTTCAAGTTATTTCTGAATCATATGAAATATGAAACCCTGTGATATAAAAAACTAGATAGTTTATTTTATTTATTTGTATGAAAATGAACTTTTTCTTACAATGTATTCTGATGATGGTATCCTCTCCCTCATCCCCTCCTAGATCTTCCTAGCTCCCCATCCATCCAACTCTACATCTTCTTTGTCTTTCTTTAGAAAAGAATCATAAAAAAGAGAATAGAACAAAACAAGTAAGCAGAGAAAATTAAAATGTGAGAACCACATGCACACACAAAGATACAGGTGCACACAGAAAACGCACAAAACACAAAATTGTAATAAGTGTCTCTGATGGTGGCTGATCAATACATATATCTATGGGCAAAAGACAAATTTAAGAGTCATTGTATAGCTACATTTCATTAGCAGAAGAATAGTTTTTGGGTTTCACCTAGGTCCACGGCCTATCAAGTTCCAGGTTCTTAGTCTTCCAAGCATGCTTGAATAGGTTCCATCTCATGGAGTGGACCTTAAATCCAATCAGATAGTTGTTGGTTACTCCTAAAACTTTTGTGACACTATTGTGCCAGCTTCTCATGTAAGTGTTCTATATATGTAGCCATATATTGCCTCTTTTACTGTTCTCTTTCCTCTCCTTCTCAGTTTATCCTATTCTAGTCTCCCCCAATGTCTGTCTCCCTATAATTATGTTGTTCTGTATCTGCCCCCTCCTTGGGAAATTCTTTCTTTTCCTTCATAGTCATTTATTCTATACTTAACCCCTGTGGTTAAATGAGTTGCAGCATGTATATACAAGGCTTTAAATCTAATATCCTATAAGTAAATGCATATCTTATTTGTATTTTGTGGTTGGGGTTACCTCTCTCAGGCTGATATTTTCTAGCTCCATCCATTTACCTTCAAATTTCATGATTTCAGTTTTTAACAGCTTATATTCCTTTGTGAAAATGTACCACATTTATATCATCCATTCATCTGTTGACATGTATCTAGGCTATTTCCAATTTCTAGCTGTTGTGAATATTGCATAGTCATTGGGTTTATGCCTAAAAGTAATGTGACTGAATCTTGAGGTAGATCTATTTCCATCTTCTTGAGGAACTGCTACACTGATGCTTATACTGGATGTACAAATTTGCAATCTCACAATCAATGGATGAGCATTCTCTTTACCCTATGTCCTCACCAGCATGGGCTGTCTTTTATTGATCCCATTTTATTGTTTTATTGATCTTGGCCATTCTGACTGGTGTAAGATGAAACTTCAAAGTGGTTTTAATTTGCATTTCCCTGATGACTAAGGATGTTGAACATTTCTTTAAGTGTTTCTCTGTCATTTCTGTTTCATCTTCTCAGAACTCTCTTTTTAGATCTCTACCTCATTTTTAATGGAGTTGTTTGTCTTTTGATATCTAGATTGTTTAGTACATTATTTATTTAAGATATTAGCCTTCTATCATTTCTACAATTAGTAAAATTCTTTTTCCATTATATTGTCTACTGCTTTTTCTAAGTGACAGCATCCTTTGTCACACGGAGCTTTCCAGTTTATAATAATTAATAAATGAAGTCACATTTATTAATTAGTGTTTTAGTGTCTATGCTATTGGCACTTCATAACTGGCCTTTCATTTACTTATCATTCCATTTACTTCTTTATTCAAAGATTAGGTAGAGTCTAATGTATGCCAAAAATGTTATAAAGTACAGAAAGAGAGACCCAGTCACATTATGTTTCTCTAGGAGATTATTTTGTTCTTAGTTTTTGTCAGATTTTCTTCATTATGAGCTTTTATAGATTATGCTTACGGGTAGTAAATGCTTATTATCTGACTAAATAATGCTTCACTAACCAAATGTGATCATCTATGTTATTCTTCATGATTGACAGCCTATTTCTCATGTTTGAAAGAAGATTAAAGTTGGAAGCACATAAAAGATATATCTTGCTCTTTAAAATATGTTAATGTAAAAACCTACTACATATTGACTTTATGTCTTAGCATATATTCATTTCACTATTATGTTCAATACATATTCATCACATATAATTATATTATTCATCATATATAAATTATTAAATTTATTTTGAAATAAAATAGGTTTTACACAGAAAATCACTAAACATGACTTTGGGTGTTTCTCTGGGGGCCCTAAAGCCAACAACTCAATAAGATTTAACCCATTCCTAGCACTACAGTGTTCATTTGGTGTCAAAAGCTGTGTACTTGGGTTATTGTCTTCCCGTTATTCAGTGGTGTTCAAGGCTATTCCTAATTTTCTCTTCTGTCATATTCAGGGTATCTGGCCTTCTTTTGAGGTCCTTGATTCGTTTGGAATTGAGTTTTTTTCAGTGTCACAAATACAGATCTATCTGTATGTATTCCTCTTGTTTGATCAACACCAATTGTTGAAAATGCTGTCATTTTTCTAATGTGTCTTCCTGGATTCTATATCAATGAACAGATGTCAATAAATGTGTAGACATTTGTCTGGCTCCTCAATTAGATTTCATTGATCAATTTATGCCAGTACCATGCTGCTTTTATTACTATATTTCTGTAGTACAATTTTTGAAGGCATACACTGTTTTATTTTGTCAAATACACATACAAACCCGTATGACCTTGGTGATTTTTCTGAAATAAAACAGAATTAATTACATGTGATGAATATGTGTTGAATATAACCTTGAAATAAATATGTGCTAAAACCTTAAGTCAAAATGTAGTGGGTTTTTATATTAATACATTTTAAAGAGCAAGATGTATGTTTTATGTGCTTCCAACTTTAATCTTCTTTCAAACATGAGAACTATGCTGTCAAACATGCAAAATAACATAGACTATCACATTTGGGTAGTAAAGCACTATTTAGTTACATGACAAGTGTTTACTACCTCTAAGTCTAGTCTATAAGGGCTCGTAATGATGGAAATTTGGCAAATAACTAAGTACATTACAAGCTCCCAGAGAAACATCACAATACTGAGTCTCAGTTTCTGGACTTCCTAACATTCTTGGCACACGTGAGACTCTACCTAATTCCTGAATAAAGGAGTAAATGAAATGATAAGTAAATGAAAATCAGATTATGAAAAACTATAATGAAGAGCAAGATAATTAAGGGCTAGATAAATCCATTAATGTTTTCTTTATTTGTTGCTCTTGATTTTGTTGTGGACACTTTTAACTTATTTCAGTATGCAATATTTTGTTTGAAGTCATTTTACTGTTGTCTATGTTTATTAATCTATTAGAGAAGATTTGTAAAATCAATATCAAACTTTGATTTTTGAGCAACAGTTTTTTTTTTGTGTGTGTGTGTGTATCAGGAATCAGCATGGGTAGCATTAACACAATATCATATCTTCAGGTACTTTCAGCCACTGACATGTTTCGTGGTTCCAATGGATGGAATTTCAAGAACAAGATGCCATCCACTTCTGTTTCAGGATGTTCTCTTTCTTGATTGCAGATGGCTGTATTATGCATCTTTAGAGTGGATACAAAAATCATCTCTCTGTGTTTTTTATGATAATAGCACAGATATTGTTGTTGGGAACTCCAAATTCATCATCTATCTACCTCCTTCCAAATACTACCACATTAGTAAATTGAGAATCACAACTCTTATGTGGGATTTTATGGAGGGAGAGGATCCTTTTAATCCACAGCAGAGAAGCAAAGTGGGGTAACTTGTGTTTGTCTTAAAGCCAAAAACATGTCTTTGAATGCATGGCATTATACAATATTATGGTTTCTGTAATTTAATTTTAGAAGAAAACACTATTCTCAGGGTATTTCGAATCAGCTATTGCAGCATACAAACAATGCCAATTGAATTGAATTGAAAGTCACTCAAAGCCTATTGGCATCTAGAATTATGTGCTCTTTCCAGTCCTTTCCTGATGCTGATGTTCAGAAAACAGCGTTCAGGTGTATATATTTGCAGACTATTTGTAGTAAGTTGTAGGAGAGCATTGACATAGAATTTGAGGAGGTAAATGAAAGTAAATATTTTATAATCATTTCTTAATTTATAATGCCAACAATCATATTTGTTTTCCACTGTGATCCATATATTTCAGTGTTCTGACAAGTAGCAAATGTAGTCAGACTCTCATACCCTTGGGCTGTTGGTTCAAGCTCCTCTCCACAACACTTACAAAAATCAAAGTCAATGTATGCTCAAGATTCTTATGTATATGTCTGCATGCAATCTAGACCTTTCTTTTCATACACTTTAAATAGTCTTGAGTACTGTTATAGTAGCTCATTCATTGCCAACACATGACTTCATTTGCATGAATTCAACATGTCCAGTGCTATGCTCTAAATTGTAGTTTACTTTTTCCCAACTTCCTGGAAACAAAAGTATAGTTTCAATACATAGCTGACTGACACTGTTGATGCACATCCATAACAAAAAAAATGCCAAATGTATGTTCATTCAACAGATTAGTTCAATATGGTATAATTACTTAAGATGTTTAACCAAAGATGGCTTTCAAACATGAAACATTGTACCATTAGACATTGTTCTGTGATCTACACATGTTTTCCAATGGAAGTGTGTCTGACTTCGGCTGTCTTTTATGCTTTGATATATTTATAAAAATGTTTTTTAAAAAAATATATACTTATATATTATTTATATTTAATAGGCTATCTTGAAGATAAAATTCTGATCCAAACACAAAATCTATTTGTTTCATTTTCACACTTTCTATCTTTGCATGAATGTGTGTTAGAGTAAGTGTGCTATCTTGGGTAAAGAAAATAAAACTGTATTTAAAGAAATTCTTTGCATAATTTAAAGTTTTGTGGTGTCAGTTTTTCTTTGGGGCATTATGTGTGTACTCTAAGTATTTTGTTTTGTGATCAGTTTGGATTTTGGACTTTCACATCATGGTTCCTCAACCTGCATATGACATTGAATAAGAATTTCATCTAAGATATCTAAAGTTTTGTAAGTCTATGAAAATTTTTATTCTATGAGAAACTTTATCAACTTTTTGTCCTAACAGTAGAAACTGCCTTTTCCTTGGAGGAAGAAGAAGTAAGCTTACACACACAGTTTTCTCCAGCAAGAGGTAAGAGCTCTAATTAGGATAATAGTCTCTCTTCATGGAAATTGAAAAGTAAAGGAGAACAATGCACCTCTAAAGAAGTATTATTAAAATGTCAGCCAAGAAAAGCCACACATGTTAAAGCCATTCAGTTGCCTTGTCTCAGCACACTTCCTCTTATCCATCTTTGTAATAGGACTGTCTTTGTGCTTCTTATTTATACCTTTACAATGGAAGAAATATGCAAACCCAATGTGTTATTTGGTTGACTTATTATTTTAAGTTCATACTTTGAACATAAGAGGAATGATCGACAGATTCCACATCAACATTATTGTTACGCTGATCTAACGTGAAGAAGTGATTAATATTTTCCTTTTTTGCATATTTGAGGTTATGCTAAAGAAATACAAACAGAACAAGCTACAGAAAGTAAATTAAAATCTACATTTCTAAAGAGATAAATACAAGCATGAGTTAAAAACACAAAATCAAATCATTTATAATAAAATATTACCAAGCAGAATTATAGTTTCTTTGTAATGAAAAATATTTATAATGTCTGCTTGGCAAAAATTGAATGAAGTTGGGGAAATTGATCACTGAGATTTGTCGTGTGAAACAGCCCTTGATCAAGATAGAGAGAGGAAAAAGGACAAATTTTCTGAACACTTAAATGTAAGAAAAGATAAAAAATAAAAGTAGATTTACTTCTGAAGTATAAAAGAGAAGGAATACCAGGGTTCATAAACAACATTGGTTTGAATAAATTATGTAAAGACAAGATGGCTTTGCAGATGGGAGCATCAGTTTTTGCTGTGTAGAAATATCAGTTCATAATTTAATTACTATGAAATATGAACATGTTCTTTCTCATATTCGTGCACATTGATCTTATTGTTCTAATGGAAAATTTTATTTGAAATACTAATTAGCAAGGAAAACTTCTTTAATAAAAGGATATGCATCAAAGAGAATAATTTTCCTTAAACAGTAGGAAAAAAATTCTTATTTGGGGGGAATAAAGTTGTTTTTTGTTTTCTTCCCGGAGAAAGTTCTTATTTTCCATTACTCTAGATATACCGACATTTAATCAATGTCACTTAAGTATGATAATTAATATGAATGAATATAAGTCAAAAATTAGTTTTTTTGTTAAATTCTGTGATGAGTATACATATGTAATTAATGTGATGAAGTAGAATTTATATTTTAAGGCAGTGGTTCTCACCCTTCCTAATGCTACCACCTTTTAATACAGTTCCTCATGTTGTGGTGACCCCTAACCATAAAATTATTTTTGTTGCTACTTCATAACTGTAACTATGAAACTGGTTTTATTTATAATGTAAATACCCGTGTTTCCTGATGGTTTTAGGCGACCCCTGTGAAAGAGCCATTTGCCCCCCAAAGGAGTTGCGACCCAGAGGTTGAGAAACATTATTTTGCTTCTGCATAAGCCCCAGTAGAAAGAGCTGAAAGTAAAAACAGTCTCACTCACACTAAGGTTCCTGTACATGGGTTGAAATTAATCTCTTTATCTGACATTCTGAGATCAGGATAAGAGGGACAAGCAGTCATGTTTTCCAAAAGGATCAGTGTAAATCCACTGATAAGGAACTCCACTCCTTAACATAACGGAAGTGGCCTAAATGAGCCTGATCTTTGGAAATGCCTTATTCTCCTATTGATTTATCTCACTGTCCTTTTCTTCCATGGAAGCTGACAGGATCAGTCTACTCTGGGGAGGATGTTCATACTCTGTCATTTGCTTCGTCCAGACTAACTTCTGCTCAGCTTACTGAACAACACATTGTTCTTTGTCTACTACCTGATTTAGAATTGAAAACAAAGCCAGTGATGATCTTTTAAACTAAATGGTTGTATTATTGTTTTTGAGAACATCCTCTCATTCTTCTGATATGTTTCTTTTTTTTATGATCTGCGCTCAGAAAATTCGATGAAATGCCTGAAACCAATGTATTTCATGACGTCTTCTTATAGATTTTAAGAACGTCTTTCCATCCCAGTGAGTTGAGGAGCAAGTCATTTGAATTACTCTTCACATAATAAATCTACACTGATTAAGGTGTTACAGGCAGAAAGAAGCATAGATTATATCTAATATTATAAGACCATATAGCATAAGCCTCAGAGCTAATTCCTTTGAAAGTTAGTATTCTAGATTATCAAAAAATTTTAGAACTGTATAAGTTAAATGAGCATGATATTACTTGTATTTTTATGTTTGCTAGAAACATAAACACCCCCAAAAGGCAACTTGTTTAGGAAATGTTTTATATTATATTGATTTCTTAATAATATATAATGAACTATAATATTATATATTAAAAATACTTCTCTTAATAATTAAAATTGTCATATTTTCATCAATTAGACCCCATTTTTATTTATTTAATTTAATGTGTATATATTTGTATGTGCATGTCTGTATGTGTATGGCCTGCATACAGGTGTTCCCAGAGGCCTGAAGGTATTAGATCCCCCAAAACCTAGTTACAAGGGATGTAAGCTGCCTGAAGTGGGTGATGAGAACCAAAAATCAGTTCTGTGTAAGAGCAGCAAGTAGTACTAACTGCTGAATTATCACTACAGTCTTTAGACATTCATTCTTAAAACAAAAATGTGTGTAAGTCAGATAGTTCTTGAAAGATTAAGATTCTTTTGTCCTTGGTTGTTAGAGACACATGTTAGTTAGAAATAACTATGAGCTAAAATTTCTACACCAACCTTTGAGATAGTGGCCAGAATATGTTGCTTCAAAGAAAGTAAACATAAGTATATATCAGGATAGAATGCGTTAGATATGGAATTTTATTTCAAGTGGATAATTTATGTTTTCTATAAAAATATAATTCATTTGCTTTCTTTGTGTTCTGTTGATTGATTTCCTTTTTAAGAACCAATTATAAAATAACCTCCAGGGTAATGTGGGTTAATGATTTATAAATAGTATATTTTTCTTGATCCAGAAACAAACGGACATGATATCAAAAGAATAGATTTGCAACTGCATGTGAAAAAGAGAAATCTCCCTTCACATGGTTAAGCCCATTTGTTCATCTGTGTTCCCTGTCGAAACCCTCATTACTATTTATGTACATATTCAAAGATATAATTTTCATATAAACACATTTTTAATGTTATGATATTTTGTTTATTTATATAGTATAATGTAGCACGAATCTTAACAGGTCTTAATAAAAACAAACCCAGGGCCTGGTACTGGGGTTAACACTGGAAGATCAGAGAAGCAGAACAAGCCACAGCCACCTCATCTTGCCAAATTCTCAGCTGATCCTGTTTCCTCAGACTGGAAGCCTCTGAGTCCTTATCCAGAATGGATCTCAGCTGAGCGGCTGCTCAAAAGCCTAAAAGCTTAACCAAGCTCTAGTTCCTTGTCCTCATGCCTTAAATAACTTTCTGCTTCCTGCCATCATCACTTCCTGGGATTAAAGGCTCTTGTTACCAAGCCTGGCTGTTTCGAGTGTGGCCTTCAACTCACAGAGATGCAGGCAGATCTCTGCCTCTGGAATGCTAGGATTAAAGGCGTGTGTGCCGCCATTTTCTGGCCTCTATATCTAGTGGCTGTTCTGTTCTCTGACCCCAGATGAGTTTATTAGGGTGCACAATATTTTGGGGAACATAATATCACCACAGTATAATATATATGCCACTAGTATGTACTTGAGAAGGGTTTTGCAATTTAGTTAAAAAAAAGTCATCTAAAGAGATTGGCTTACTCACTGTTCTGTTGCTGTGAAGAGACACCGTGACCAGAACAACTTTTATATACGTAAGCATTTAACTAGGAATTGCTTACAGTTTCTGAGATTTAGTCCAATTTTGTCATGGTGAGGAGCATGTTGGCACCCAGGCCGACATAGTGCTAGAGAGGTTGAGAGTTCTACATTCAGATCTGCAGGCAAGAGGAAGAGAGAGGAGGTCTCTCAACTTAGCATGGACTTCTGAAAATCCAAAGCCTGCCCCCAGTGACACACTTCCTACAACAAGGCACACTTCCTAACTCTTTTCACATAGTTCCGTTCCATGATGACTAAGCATTCAAATATTGTAAGCCTATGGGTGTAATTCATACTCAGACTACCACAGAGGTTAAATCATTTAAAATATTTGAATATCTTTTCCTTATAGTAATGTAGCAGCTGAAGTAATAGGCCATGTTGTCCTAATTTTAATCATTTCATATTTTTAAATATTCCCAAGCACACTTGATGCCTTTTTGTACGTGCTATGCTTGTGTGTACATTAATTTTAATGATTAAAAAGTTAGTTTTAGTGAGACATACAACTACTGTATTGTCACAGAGTTGATGGTTTGGAACTTGGGAAAGACTAGGAATCGTGTCTTCTACACTAACATGTGTTGTCTGGAAATACTATCTAGTGGGACTTAAAACACCTTCTTTGTTGTTGTTTGGCATTCTTTTAATTTAGTCTTTTTTTTACATATAATATATTCTGATTATGGTTTCTATTCCCACAACTCCTTTCAGTTCCTCTCCACTTCTCACACACTCAAATATACACCTTTTCTTTCTTTCATCAGAACACAGACACTTAAAGTAATAATAATAAAGCAGATAAAGCAAAAACAAACAAACACATCAGTACAGGACAAAACAAACAAACAGAAATCACATACATGCTGAGACATACACATTCACCACACACAGAAAATGCATGAAAACAATATACAAGCAAAAGATGTAGAAGGGAAAGAAAGTCCCCACCCTGCCCTGCTACATATACACATACACACACACACAAACAAGCAAAACCTCCAAAGATCTCATGAAAGGTACTCTGCACACTACCAGAAGAGAAAGGTAAATACAAACACAGATTCAAAACATGTGATATACAATGATAACCTGCTTGCAAAGCAAGCACGTGAAATAGTAGCACAAAAGTCATGGGAGAAACCAACTATCATCTGCATGGATTTAAGGCCCACTCCTATGGTTCATTTATTGTGTACCCTAACAAACTTATGTGATTGTCAGAGAACAGAACAGCCACTAGATTGGACATAGAGGCCAGAAAATGGTGGTACACAAGCCTTTAAATCTGTCACTTGGGAGGAAGAGATCCATCTGGATCTATGTGAGTTCAAGGCCACACTGGAAACAGCCAGGCATGGTGACACACACCTTTAATCCCAGCATTTGAGATCTCATTTCTTGCTTGGGAAAGACACATGCCTTGGCAGGAAGCAGAAAGGTATATAAGGCTTGAGGTCCAGGAAATAAAGGCCTTTGGGCAGCAGTTCAGCTGAGATCCATTCAGATGAGGACTCAGAGGGTTCTAGTTTGAAGAAACAGGATTGGCTAAGAAGTTGGCGAGGGTTATCTGTGGCTTGTTCTGCTTCTCTAATCTTTCAGTATTCACCTCCAAACCTGGCTCTGGGTTTTTATTTAATAAGACCATTTAGCAATTCACCTACACACTCTGTGGGATGGAACTCATACCCAATACTGCCCGGATGGCCAAGAACTTGGGACTACATGGGCCATGCACCTAAGACAAAAAAATATTATTTTTTGCTTAAGGAACATAGCAATAAAATGATGCCTTATGGCATTCTGCTATACTCATCTATCAGTATCTTGCTCAACCACCATCAGAGAAGCTACCTTCTATAATCTATAGTTATAAAGTTATAATTATAACTTTTCATTTGTAAGTAGTTATCAATTAGAGACAGCTTCTGGGTTAAGGATGGGAGTTTGCATCCACTCCTCTCAGCACTGTATCCCATCTGGGACAGACCTGTGCAGGCCCTGTGCATAACTACAGCTTCTGTCAGTGGATATGTACATTGGATCTGTTGTGTTTTCAGGGCCTTGCTTCTTGGTGTCCTCCATTCCTTCTGGGTCTTCCATTCTTTTGTCTCCTGTTTTGCAGAATCCCTGAGCCCTATTGGAAGGGATTTGATGGAAACCTTCTACTAAGACTGAATTTTCCAGTCTTCCACTCTCTACATATTATCCAATTGTGGATCTCTGTATTTGTTGTCATTTGCTACAGGAGGAAGCTTCTCTGATGATGGCTGAGTAAGATACTCATCTATGAATATAGCCGAATGTCATTAGAGTTATTTTTATTATATCTCTTTAGCAGAACAGTAGGAGTATTTGGTTTTCCCATAGATCCATGGCCTACCCTCAGGTCTTTGGTCATCCAAGGTGGTGACAGTCTTAGGGTCCATCCCATGGAGTAGGGGTTGGTTGCTCTCCACAAGCATTGTGCCGCTACTGCACTAGCACATCTTGTAGGCAGGTCACGACTGTAAGTCAAAGAGTTCATGCTAGTTTCCTGTTTATTTTTTTTCCTTTGGTAGGATGCAGAGTACATTGCAGTACAGCATACACTACTCAGTAGAGGTGAAGGCTCTAAGTAGGCATCCATTTGTGGAGAGAAACCAATAGCATCAGCAATGGCTTTGTTTATTTGGAGGCTTTCATGGGTTCCTTTGGCCAAGAACTTGATGTTCTAATCTATTCTTTAAAGAGTTGAAAAGCTCTGTAGAAGTTATTTGGTTTGGGTTTTTAGGATTCAACTAACTTAAAACTACAGGTTTCTTCAATTCTACATTAAATGACAATTGGTTGATGTATGCAGTTCTTTGCAGCTTCATGACCTCACTGTCTTCAAGACTTGTATCCCTTTCAGATTTGCAGCTAATATGGTCCTTTGTTTAAACACCCTTGGAATACTTCATTCTTTTTTATATGCGAATATTAATGATTTGCCTGGATTTTTCTTCTTTGGGAGTTTATACCTCTTTCCTACTATAGATTCAAGTTCATTTGGCCCTATAAAGTTTTTCTTTTTAAGCTGTAATTATCTATTCTTCTGCAAGAGTTCAAAAGTTCCAACTCAATGGAAACAAAAATGAAATGTTAATTGTTCAGTGAATCTTACTCTTTGAACTACTTCTCACTGATATGCAAGTCTATGTTGCTGATTTCTCAAACAGGAAATATAATTTTAGCCAAGAAATATAGGAATGTGATAGAACTCATATTATTTTTCAAGACATGTTCATTTTACTTCTCAAACTATCAATAAAATCAGGATTATACTTTAGGCCCTGCTTCTCTAAAATATATTGTGACTGTTGACTTTACTCTAGTAAAAACATTTTTTGATAGTGCAATAAAATTAGATGTACTCAGAGGCTAGCACAAGCAGTGATGTTTTTAAATAAGGAAAATATAGTTCTAAAGATACATACACGAAGACCAGAAAAGGCTTCTGCTCCAAAAACTGAATATTTGTCAGAATATCTATTTAAATAATACAATATTTAGATAATACATGAACAGAAGTGCATGTCCTGTCTGAACAGTATCACAGCTATTGTGGGAGAAGAGATTAATCATGAGATTTTTCAAGGACCTTTACCAAAAAAGAAAAAGAAAAAGAAAAAAGAGAGAGAAAAAGAAATCTCATATGTAGTCACATAATTAGAACCATATGAGCTACCCAACACCTGCTTTTAGTGATTTCTTCAGTTATTAAAACTACCCCAATTAGCCTGACATTAATCATGCACTTAATTTTAGAAAAGATGTACTTGTTAAATGATACAAAGTCCAATTTTATATTTTGCTTTGCCTTGAAGATACACATATGCAGAATAAAATTCAGCCTCAATTAGAGTTTATTATGAGAACTTTTATATGAGACATTTCTGCAGATCATTATAAAATTCCATATTGCAAAGCCAGGAATAAAATTTTGCAAAACTGAATGCATTCCTATTTATTAACATATGATTCAAATGTAGTTTCATATACCTGATCCATCTATAAATCAAATAGAAGCCAATTTAAATAAAGTACTGAACTCCTGGCTACTTTTAGTTACGTAATCACAAATTATTAGCTGGCATCTTTGTTCTTTTTGATGTACAATGTTAATGGTTAGATATGACAGTGTCAATAGTCCTCCAAATGTGGTAATTGCACATTTGGGTTTTCCTGGCCTTGTCAACAAAGGCAGCTTTAATGAACAATGACATCTGAGTCTCCATTCCTGCCCTTTTACTTAAATATGTAATATTTTAGTTAATTGCCATTATAGTGAAAAAGTATTTCTATAGGAAATTAATGAAAGACAACTTGTGGTAGACTTTTCAACATTTATAATTTTTTTTTTAAAAAAAAATATGTATACTCATACCCTCGAATGCCTCCTAAAAAGAGGTTTGTGGTTTCTGTTACACACACTTCTATATAAAAAAGAAATTAAGGGGTTAGGAATTTAGCTCAGTGGTAGAGCGCTGCGCAAGGCCCTGGGTTCAGTCCTCAGCTCTGAGAAAAAAAAAAATCAATCATGGTCTCAACAATTCTCGCTCATACAATCCCTTCTCTTTCTTGCTGATTGGACTCCTGGAGCTCCACCTGGGGCCTGGCCATGGATCTCTGCATCCTCAGTCATTGGATGGGGTTTCTCGCACGACAGTTAGGATGTTTGGCAATCTGATCACCAGAGTAGGTCAGTTCTGGCTTTCTCTCGACATTTGCCAGTAGTCTATTGTGGAGGTATCTTTGTGGATTTCTGGGGACCTCTCTAGCACTTTGCTTCTTCCTATTCCCATGGGGTCTTCATTTTTCATGGTCTCTTTTTCCTTGGAAAAATGATTGGAAAAAGCACAGGAACAAATAGCCAAACTAGTGGAAACACATGAACTACTAACCAATAGCTGAGGAGCCCCCAACTGGATCAGGCACTCTGGATAAGTGAGACACTTGATTAGCTTGAACTGTTTGGGAGGCCCCCAGACAGTGGGACCAGGACCTGTCCTTAGTGCATGAGCTGGCTGTTTGGAGCCTGGAGCCTATGCAGGGACACTTTGCTCAGCCTAGGTGAAGGGAGGAGGGGACTGGACCTGCCTCAACTGAATCTACCAGGCTGAGCTGAATCACCAGGGGAGTCCTTGCCCTGGAGGAGATGGGAATGGGGGGTGGGCCAGGGAGAGGGTACAGTGGGCGGGAGGAGGGAGGACAGGGAAATCCATGGCTGATATGTAAAATTAAATTAAATTATAAAATAAAAAAAAATTTACATCTGCTGGGCAGTTGGTGGCACATGCCTTTAATCCCAGCACTCAGGAGGCAGAGGCAGGCGGATCCCTGTGAGTTCGAGGCCAGCCTGGTCTACAGAGTGAGATCCAGGACAGGAGAAAAAAAAAGAAATTAGCTTTGGATACACTTCATGAGTTACTATATTTCTATATATCTCTTCATGTCTTTGCTTACTACTGAATTTTCTTTCCCCAATAATACGTAAAATTGAAGTGTCATGATGATTACTAAGAAAGGACCTCATCTTATTCAATATAGTAAAAACCTCTTCTTAGTTTAAATTAGTCAGTGTTGCTGGATATATACCAATACTAAGACTATTACCTTAATTAGTGATTATATGTCCCTTTCTAAATAAATTGGTATATTTATATAAAATTATCACTATGCAAGTGAAACCAAGCATATAAATAAAAACTAACTAGCCTCATAACTGCTACTATTCTTTTGGCACAATTTAGCAATTATAGCACTAGCCCTCTGTTTCTTTAAAGACCATGTCTATAAAATTAATGATCCTTCTACTCCATGTTAAATATGGAGAATCCACAGTAGCAGGTAAAATAACTATCGTCCTAATGAGTCCACCATTTTACATCTCTACCTTTATTTGCATTTATTCTGTATCATTTACAAGTTGCTAGTTTTATACAAGTATTTAGTCTCCTTTTATCAATCTAATATATCTTGTATCTATCCAATATAAACGTATACCTTTTCTACTTTTGGTTATTTGTTAAGACTGTGACTGTGAAGAACTATGAAGATGATATTTAGCATAGATAATCTTGTGTCCTTATGTCACTAGGCAACCTGATCACTATAGGTTACCCTACTTTAAATGTGATCTTAGCATTTACATCAACCCACACTTCTGCAAAGTCTTGTAACTTTCTTTTATAATAATTTATTGAATACTTTACATATGCGATGAACAGTCCTATTTAAGACAATAGTGATGGCAACTTAACAGAAGATAGAAGGACTTGCCTCCACTAACCAGCTGCCAACATCATGAAAGAATATCATAATAAATATTATGAATATAGAGAAAGAAAAGTAGAAGTATGGTGTCTTGCTTTTGATAAGTCAAAAAGTTTCAAGAGTTAGCGCATGAAACCCAGCTTGGGTCATGGTTGAGATGTATTCAAATCATGAGTTACTCCCTCTCCAAAAATCTGTCTACTGATGAGCTTGGAGATGGAACAACTGTCAGGAGGTGACACCTCAATGAAGAAGGTCTGTCACTAGAAATGTGACTTTGAAGAGTCTACTTTGTCCTCTGTAAATCTCTGTACCCCTCCCCCTCTTTGCTTTCCCTCTTCTTCCTGTCTCTTCTCAGTCTCCCTTACCTTTCTTCCTTCTCCCTGCCTGGTCCTCTTCCTCTCCCTTCTCCCCACTTTCAGGCTACCATGACCTCAGCATTTTTCCTCCACCATGCTCTATGCCATGATATGTTGTCTCACTACAGCCCCCCACACTAAATCTAAGTAACCACTGATATCATAAGCGCCCCCCAAAATTTTTCATTTTACACGTTGTTTTTCTTAGATATTTTGTCCCAGTGATGGGAATCTGACTAACACATATGTTTGTCGATATTTATTCTGTTTTCATTTGTTGTTGTTATTATTATTATTATTATTATTATTATTATTATTATTATTATTATTTTGTGGGTCTTGCAGTGGACTAATAATGGCATTGTATATGCAGAGAAAGTACTTTACCACTGAATTTCATCATCAGTCATAACCAATGTCTATGGATTTTTTAAAACAAAACAAAGTAGGTCTTATAACAATCAGCCAATTACCTGCCCAGGGCAGTCTCTAAGCCTTATATCACAGTGGCCCCTAAACAGCGGTGGTCTATGGTAAAATCAAATCCATAATGTTTCTACTATGTATTTACTGCAGTTTCACAGTTGTACATATTTTAAAAATCATGTTAAAGCCATCTTTCTGTGTATGTGCACATGCATATATATATACATGCCCTTATAGCACACTAATCTTCTATGCATCCTCTGCCTTTTCAGTTTTGAAATTAAATAATTTTGCATGTGCTGCCCTCCTAATATTCTGCTTATAAAACATTTGTAATTTCTCATTGTTAGTTATAGAAGCAACCTGATTTTAATTTGTGGAACTACGGAGTGATATCTTCATATAAATCAATAGGTGTTAGAGCTGGTTTATTAATCTTCAAGCAGAAAGAAAAGCTAGCTAGATATTATTGTGGTCAATCTTGTGGGACTTCAAAACAAGCATTCTGTTCTTCACCAAACAAAAATGTGAGTAATCCCTAACTGGGACTTTGACACTTCATCCTGAAAATTAAGTTGTTAAGTTGTTGCCTTGGCTAGGTGTATTTTGAACTCATATAATATGCTGAAAACATTTTCATTTTAAGTTGCCTGCAAAATGGAAAATGTTGCTGTATTGATTACATTTTTTCTTTTTGTTTTGTACATTACTTTATCCCCCTTAGAGCAGGAGCTGAATATTATACTCTAAATAAACAGAGCAGATCATAGAATTATGGTGGATTCTGAGGAAATGTAAAGGAAGGAAGAAGGAATTTTAAGATAATTTTTAAACATTTCAATCATTATTGTCTATGCCCTAAACTGTTCTACCAAAGATTTCTCCAGGCATCATTTATTCATGAAATCAATATCCTTCCCTGAAAATACATAATTATCAGTTAAAAGAATAATTTAAATACTTAGTATTTTGATTCTGATAGTTTTGGTAAAAAAAAAAAAAACACTGAATGGACATAATTAACATTTTGTAGACTTTAGTAGGATAATTATTTAACTTCATAATTCATTTCCTGTCCTCATAAGTTGCAGTAATCCATGATTTACTATCTTCCTCAATCCATCTGAATTATTTTCTTATTCAAATTAAAAAAAAGTTATAACATTGAGAAGTAAAAGTCCAATCATGGTACACTTAGGTATCCATGTATTTTAGAAATGAATCATTTCAATCTGTTTAAAACTGTTTAGTTATCTCCAATGAAGCAATTGATATGACATTTATGTTTCTGTCTACTTTTGGCTACCAGAAATTTGCATGTCATGTACCTCAAAGCACTGTCCTACTAAATGAACTTGAGATGCTGTATGGTTTTAATAAAAATAAACATTTCTCATTCTTTTGCAATTTATAGAACAAAGGAACTACATGCATTTTGTTCTCATACTGTTTGTACTTACAAGTATGAATATCCACAAAAAATTCAAAAAATACTTTAAGTGTATTGTTTTAATCAATAAAATTTTAAACATTTAATACTATTTTTTGTGATACTTTCTGTAAAATGACATGTGAATAACATGATGACCTCTGACTTATACTGAGTTTGTTATCATTTATGGTTTTGTATAAACTTTGTCCTATAGCTAGTTCTCTACTGAAATTGACATAGAAATAAATCAGAGCAGATTTTTTTTTTCTAAGTAGGCAATTTGTGAAAATAAAACCTCTGGACAAATCCTTCAAAGTATTTCCAATTACTTGGTATGTCATTGATGGATTTTTATTTCTCTCCTGAAATTAGTAACATGCACAATTTGAACCAACAAATAGCCAACTCTTTATGCTAAAAGTGTCAGTAGCTAAATTGAAGAGTATTTATTTCACTACTTGGTGAATTGAGGAATGAACAATTAATCATGGGTCTTCCTTTCCTTCTTCCAACCTCTGATGGATGTCTTTACATACATCACATCATTGATGGATATTTATTTCACTTCTGTAAATAGCATTGCATAAAAGTTTAACTGCAGACTCATGCCTCTTCCACTTTTGATGCACAAAACCGGAATTGCCACGTTGCTGAGAGATAATGGACTGCGGCACTTTAGGACCCAAGTAACTCCCTGTTAGTTTTTCCTTACAAACATTCATTAGCACAAGCAGCCATTGTTTTTCTTGGGGGAATACAGTGGAATCAAATGGAAGAGCTCATTGGTCATCATGTTATTAAACAATTTAGGGCTTGAAGTTAGGCCGAGGCTTTGTGGTGTTTAAATATATTCCCCATGCCTAAAGCAGCTCCTGGCATAAATATTTGCTGAATCAGTGCCTGCACTATTCAGAGAAAACAGAGTACAAGGATGAATTGCTATCAGCTAGTTTAACCGTTCATCAGTTCGTCCATTCACTTTTAGAAACACTTTTTATGAGATACCTGAACAAACAATATCTATACCTGACTGTTGACTTTGTACACCAACAACCTGCCTGGGGTTATTGTTGCAATTCAAATGTGTTTTCATTTCTAGTTTCATTTATGTTTTCTGTACTCCCTACGATGTTTGATCCTACTGTTGTCTCCATCTTTAAAGTTCCTTCTCTCTTCATATTAAGAATATATATTTATTATGTCAGTTTCCTTTTTTACTCCACTTTTGGTCATTATTTTACCAACCCATCAGCCCCAGCTTCTATGTAGATAACATCTTTTTCAGTTGAAAACAATCTATTCCATTCTTCATAGCCAATAAAAAGAACATTTTCTAAAATGAAAGTGTGTTTGTCACAGTCTGCTTAAAATATTTCAACATTTTATTACCTATATAATGATCTCAGATTTTAGTGGATTGTGAAAATTATTCACACTGTGATCTCTATGAGTGTTCCTATAATCCTTTTTCTGTCAGAAAGTTAAAGGGTGTAATCAGTTTAGAGAAGATTCATGTTGTGAGCAAATTTATAACATGTGTATTAAGGTAGGATGATTTTTTTCCTAACGGATAATTCATAAAACAATCCCTATAATGACTCTTCTTGGGAAACTAGGCATATTTTCCCCAAGTAAGGGATCTTAAGTATGTTAAGATGTTTATTATGAATACACAGACTTCTGCTGCATTTGGTAGAGGGGTAAGAAATATCAAAGAACATATTTAATAGTAGATGTACAGATGAAAAATGAATAAACATACATAAGAAGAATGAGATCAACTTGCTTAGAAAATTTGAATAAAAAGTAACACAAACTGATTGGATAAGATAACCCCATTGTGAAATGCTCACTACTGTAACACAGCACGTGACTTGTAATTGAAGTGGTCATATGCTCCTACGTATTTGAAATTACCTAAATCCTAATGGAAGTTTCATTTAAAAAAATTAGCAAATGTGATAAACTATTAGCTGACATATTGAGTGTTCTCTCCATAGAACTAAGGGAAATAAGCTGGCAAGATATATTTTAATAATGCAAAATTCCTTACTTTGTGTATTTTCATTCTGTTACTACATGGGTTCTTGACTTCAAAGAATCTAAGAGTTAAGGAAGTGATAATCTATGGGAAAAAATTACAGCACAATATCCTGAGAGAAAAGACTGCATTTCCACTGATATCAATAAAATGCTTAGGCTGGTACAAGACTGTTGCACAAAATTCCACAGCATACTGAAATCAATCATAAAATGAGCAAGCATAATCTTGTAGCCAGAAATGGTAAAAAGTTTGAAGAGAGCAGTCTTCAAATCCTGGGAGAGCTCAGATTTAAGAGAATCTGTAAAGAACATCTATTCTTTAATCTCCAGCTGTCCAGAAATCAGTCTGTCTCCCACACTTCACTGTCAAAGCCTGAACGTTAAATATTGCCACAATGTTCTGGGAGGAGACAGTTTTAATGTCAGCCACACGAGTCAGACGACATTGAAGGAAAATGTCCAGTTCTATCAGGGTGATTTCCATGGGTTCCTTGACATATTTATAAAATAACAATTAATTTATGAAAATTTTGATGCAATACAAATTTTGGCTTGTTTCCAAAAAATGCTGGGGGAAATTTGTTGTAATTATTATGACATAATATGGAGGTTAATATAATTGCATATTTTTCTTTGAAGTGATTTTAAAATTTCTTTTGTGTTTATTCATGTCTGATGCTTCTGTGAATTATGTGATTGCATGTACCAGTGCACACTGTTGCATGTGTGCATATGTATGTGGAAGCCAGGGGTGGATATTGGATGTCTTTTCTTGATCACTCCCCAACATATATATTTTATTTTATTTCTGTGTGGAGGTGTTCTGCCTGCATGTGTGTCTGTATATCACATTGTGTGTTAGCTACCTGGGAAGCCTGTTGGGGGCATTGGACTCCCTGTCACTGGGTTTACAGATGCTTGTGAGTCAGCAGGTGGGTGCTGGGAATGGAATCCCAGATTCTGGAAGAGCAGTCAGTGCTCTTAATGGCTGAACCATTCTTGCAGCACTCTTGACCTTGGTTTGTGAAATAAGGTCTCTTTACTGAACATGTAGCTTGCCATTTAGGCTAAGATATGTAGCCAGTGAGTTGTAGGGATGCACTTTTTTGTTTTATTGTTATGTCAATTTAATATTAAATCTACTTTATTCTTGAGAATGTCCTACATGCATACAGTGAAACATGAGCATAATATTCCAATTTCTCACTTCCAGCTCCCCTGAAATATTTATCACCACGTTGGCCCCTTCCAACCTCTTTTTTTTTATATATAATCCACTCAGTCCAAATAGTGTTTTCCTCAGAGGCAAGACCAGAGTTCTTAATCATAGATTTGATTATAGATGATTCTGTCAATCTGTCAAGATCAAAACGACATGACTCTCTATCAGAGATGATACTGCAGGAAGTGAATGTAGGTGAAGGGCAGATTCTAGAATTCTCCAGGTTGCTCTGAACCATGCAAATGAGTGCAGATTTTATTGTGTAGTTGGTGGTGTTGAACAAGGGAGTTTGGGGGTAGAAATAACATGAATATGGTTGTTTCATAGTATAATCTGGTATGATTTGTTGGTGATAGAGAATATTGGAGATGTGAATCTATCTTGTGATCCAGCTGAGAGCTCTGGGAGCATCCATATCTAGCACTGTGTGTAGTGATTATATTAACAGTTCTTGAAGCAGTTTATGGTAAGGTTCAGCAGGATGAAGCATGTTTTGGTTAATGCAGAACATGATGTTAAATATGCAGAATAATCATTACTTGCATTCTTAATAAGCACACACTTTCTCTTTCTTCTGAGAGGGCTCTGATAGCAAGCTTGATTATACTGAGTTATTGCTACCCAAAATTAAATAGCCATTTCTCATGAATTTTAGAACATATATATTCTAAATTTACATTCCCTGATATATATTTAACATTAATATTGTTTGAAATTACTTTGTAGCTCAAAGTAATTTATGTGTATATGTATATATATACATATATATTATGTACATATGTGTGTGTATGTGTACACACATACACACACACACAAACACACACACACACACACATCACTGGCCTCTTTGATATTTTTCTACCTGCTGAGCTAATCCATCATTTAGTGGTTTTTCACTCTTCTCCAAGATACTTTATGACTTCAGTCAACTGTCAGCTTTTGGATATAGTCTGGCTGATAAAACTTTTAACTTAAAATATCTGTTTCCTTCATTCTGAATCTTGTAGTATTTTTCACCTCATGGAAAATGTGTCTTTCCTATATTATTTTTCCTTTTCTTGGATAGACCTTCTATACCTGTTATTACTTGTTATTCTAACAGTGCTTGACAGGTATTAATGATTGACAAATAGATGAATGTATTGTATGAGAATCTCTGAGTTTGGAGCAAAAGATTCTTAACCACGGACAGTTTCCTATGCAATAATGTGGCTCTCTTTGAATTCTACAACTGGAAAGCATGTGAATCATCAATTATAACAGAGAATGAGTGAAATGTTAATAGGAAGATGTGTTGAACCACCTTGTGATATTGGCCAGACTCTACTTGTGATGTGGATGTAAGACAGAGTCACCCTTCAACGCGTACAAAACCGTCGGATTGGTGCAATTCTGTGCTCAGTTTTGTTGATGGGTGATTCCACTTTTGGTCAAATTTAGTGAAACTTGCCATTTATGTTATTTCCTCCACTCTACTTCGTTTTAAAATTTGGACAAATCTATAAATGGAGCTCTGTCTTGTTCTCAGATATTGCTGCTCTTGGAACTGGAGAAATATTTTCTTCCTACGAATTTGAATCCTACTGCACTATTTCTACATTAATAGAAACAGCATTTTTTAGCCTGATTAAATTAGCCTGACAGATGCCCATGTCAGTGAATGACTAGAATTAGTAAAAAGCAATGTTAGGAAAAAGACAAACTGTCTAATGTAAAAACAGTATGCTCACAAATTGAATATAAGTTCGTAAATGCCTAAAAGTTATAGAAGTTGTGGAGAATGCACACAGCAGTCAGATGAATGAACTGAGGAGTTGGCAGTAACATAGATGTATTGACAGATATTTTTAATTTTTTTAAAGAATCTCATATTTTATTTTAGGCTAATATTTAATGTCAATATCATTCATTTCCACTTTATTTCTGATTTTTTTTTTTTTTTTTTTGGTTTTTCAAGACAGGGTTTCTCTGGAGCTTTGGAGCCTTTCCTGGAACTCACTCTGCAGACCAGGTTGGCCTCAAACTCATAGAGATCTGCCTGGCTCTGCCTCCCGAGTGCTGGGATTAAAGGCGTGTGCCACCACCACCCAGCCTGAATTCTTTTTTTCCACATTTCTATTTGAAACTCATTCAGACATCATGTGGGTTCATCCTGTGCTATTTTAATGTACACAATACCACAAATAACTGAAGCAAGGAACTGAAAGTTCATCATCTCTGTTTAGACAAGGGAATTTTTTTCTACTTGGATTAAATCACTATATTTCATTCTACCTAAGCATCAAAGATGAAGATGACTGCTATGACACTTGAAATGATATTTCCTAATGGAAAAATATCAAAAAGGATTCTGTGTTTACCAATATTCCTTGTTCAAACAGTATAGCCTTGCCATTTAATCAGGTGAGCAGAGGCTTATGTAATGAGATTTGGGAGAATGTATTTGAGAAATGGAGTGATCAGACATTCTGTTGGCATATTCAAGTGTGACAATATTACTGGACAGAGAAGAGGTATCACATGAAATGCATTAACCCAGCGTGTTATTTCAAAATTATATTTATGTAAATTGTATTACTCTCCAGATACTGTGAAAAAAAATAGTTATTTTACTGTGAGTTTATTCAAGACCTCAGCCTCTGATACCCAGATTGGCACAGGTAGCAAAGAGCAGCAACTACAGAAATGACAAGCAGCCCAGTGTTATTTCCCAGTTCAACCAGGTCTTGAGGATTTATAAAAGCAAGTTTTACTTTACAGGATTGCACAATGCTAGTTTCTCCTGCATTCTTTGTGCATTTTACTTACATATAATTCTTTCTTATAGGTATTTATTGTGCAATTGTCTCCAAATTTTTGTCATCATTTTTTTCTGTAAATTTTGCTTTGATTTCAATTAAACTTTTGAAGACAAAAAAAGTAACTAGAAAAAAAAATTACATGAAATACTGTTGTGTGAAAGCCTGGCCTTCTATGCAGGATCTGAAGATGGAGGAGGGACCTTGAATGTATACTAGAAAATTTTCAAAGCTGCAAGTAAACGGATGTCCCTGAAAGGCTTCCCAGCATGCTTTGCTACCTATGTCTGTCACCAGGTGAATCTGATGAGGACCTTCAGCTTTTCAGGACTCCAGCAAATTACATCTAGCTTTCTTTCTTTTGTTTTTCACTACTATGAAGGTGACAGAAATTTCTTGCAATTTTATTTCAACAAGTGTTTGGCATTGTATTAGCTCTCAAAGAGGGAGCAGTGATCAAGTGGAAATGTTGATTATGCTTTAAATTTGTGTTAATTTTACTTTAAAAGAAGAGATGATACATTGTTAGTGTATTTTCTGGTAATAGATTTACATGTAACACATGGCAACAATAAAAACATAGAATCAAGTATTATACAGTCTTAGGAAGTTATATTTAGTAATATATGTAAATACATATGCATAACTGCATGTAACAAAAAACAATGAGGAAAGAGGCCAGGAATTTGAAAGAGAGGAAGGGGGGCATGTAAGTGTGCTTGGAGGGAGAAAAATGAAGTATTATAATGTCGTAATTAAATTATCATCTCAAAAGATAAAATAAATAAAAAACCCAAAACATTACTTAATCTACTTAATGCTCAAAAACCACAATTTGTGTTATTGGCTTTCATATTATTGTCATAAAAGTAATGCTTCAAAATACTTGTAACATATAATCAGAAAAAATAAACCAAAAATAAAACATAATAAATCTTATAAAGAAATATCTAAAATTTTCTCTATAAATCCCATGTCCATTTAGGAGCTACTGATCCTATCATCTTCTACCTACATGACAAATGGCCTCAGATGCTTTTCTTATTTGTAAGGGATTACATCTTTACTAAAAGTATGTAGAATGGATAGCAATTCAGATGAAAGTAGAAAGGATTTTAAAAATCTTATTTTCATTATAAATCATTTTGCACTGGTCCAAATACATATTTCTTTCTGTCCAATGACAACTTTATAGCAGACATCCAATAGCAAGTTTTGCAGTACACTGGAAAGGCTATGTGCTATAGCTTAGTCTATCAATAAATTTTAATGGCATTTTGGATTAGATTTTATAATGTTTTATATCATTTATCACTCTTTATTGTACATCTAGTTGAAGGATATTTACTACTTGGCTTATTTTGATGAAGTTAAAAGAAAATCAGTGAATAGGCCTTTGGGCATTAGTTTTAATTTTGCATGAAGATATTTTTACTCCTTAAAGTATAGACATTATTGACTTGTACAAATCATCAACAAGTATAGTAGGTTATTTAAATAAATAAACATAGATATACCTACATGTGTTTATACATATACTTCATTGTGTGTTTTTTTTTTAATTCCGAGTACATTTTAAGTTAATTTACCAAGAGTAACATTACATGTGCTTAAACCTTCCTTGTCATTTTCTAAATGATTCTGTATGGAAGTCACAGAACACATGTACTCCACTTAGCATGCAACTGCCTTTAATAACAATGGGTGGAGGCTGGTAGTTGCCTTCTAAATGAAAAGTTGTCTTTATTTATGAGAGAATCATAGAAGGAAGGTAATTTTATATAGTAAACAAATGGCTGGCAGAAAAGTGCATCCCAATGACAGTATTGCATTGTTGTTTTCCGTCCTTAGCCTGATGGAGTCTCACTGCTTTTCTCTTTTTATTGACGTGTGGGTGCTTGGTTCATAGTAAGGACAGGAACTGGCTGTCAGGCATTCTGGGTGTGACTGGACAACATAGAGTTCTGAAGTTAAAAAACAGAAATAAATTCAATGTGAAGGTAAATCCATAAAAAGCAAGTCTCTTCAGTGCTATAATTTTAATTAACTACATAATTATGATTAGTTTTATTGCCTATAAATGAAGGACATAGTTGAGGGACTTAGGGGACCAAAGTAAGCTAAATTATGTTTATGTTTGCTTTGAATTTTTATTTCTCAAGTCTCATACTTGACATTAAAAGGACATGTCCCATCAACTTGTCCATATAGAAGCATGTTGAAGGATCGTATAAACATGGCAAGCTTATTAACTTTTGTACTTGATAATTAAAGTGTAAATATTGGCTTAATGATTGGTTTGTTAATTGTTAATCCTCCTTTTCACCAGGTACCTTGATATTAGAACCTACAATAATTTAAACAAGTCCTTAGACATAATACATTAATTTAGAATTTTTGGAATATATGATGATATTATAGATACTCAGAAAGTAGAACATTGTAACTTCAAGGGTCTTTGAAAAGAAATCTACTTACTCAACCGCTGAAATCATAACCTGCTTAAGAATTTTTATAAAGTTTTCTTTGTCCTAATTTGAAATGAATAAGGCTAGTTATCCGTATTTTTTCTCTTTATTCTACCATTCTTTAGGCCAGTGATAACTCCCTCTTACTACAGCTGTGCCAAAGAAACATGGTTTAATCAGAGATTAATAAAACATGGAATATGAAGTTCATGATGGGCTTTACGAACATGTATCTGGAATATTGGCTCCCCATTCCATTTACAGAACATACAGCAAAAGTTTTACAAGAGAACTTCACTTAGTGACTTGAAAATGTACTGGCTGCTATTTTTTTCAAGCAGTAGGGATCATAATAGCCATCTAGTAGATTGTGCAGAAGTCACACTTTTGCTGTTAATATCAAGTTATATATTTGCTCTTATTTTGAACTTGAAATGTATTTTTACTGCAGCAGCCTCATTCCAAGTTAAAAAATACATAATTAATTATAAAAGTTAGAGCTAAACCTATCTTGTTAGCAGTGAGCCACAGAATATAGCTCAGAGTATTTAAAGTGAATACTTTTTAAAACACGTATTCTATTTATTTATCAGTGCAGTTGCATTAATTCCAGAGGCTCAAAGCACTATTTTTTCTTCAGTTCTAACTGTCAAACACCAATCCTGCCAATATCCTTTCTGTTACTATATTGCTTAATTAAAATGAAAATTGAGTATATACAAGGCTCATAATATGAGAGAGAAATGAAAACAACGTGAAACACATCCTACTCCCCAGATGAATGCTAGCTCATATGTTGGCTGTGATTATTAATCTAAAGAATTCCATAGAAATAAATTTGCTTTTAGCCCCTCCTGCAATGTCAGGGATGTGATAATATTTTATCCTGCACAACATGATTTTTACTCCATGTTCAAGACATTTTATTGTTGTTGTGCCATAACATAAAAAATGATATTGCAAATTATTTCTGCTTTGACCATTATACTCTTAAACTTTTGAAAGTGCTGAGAGTTGATGGTTGTATCTAATAACTACCTTATAAGTGACTTTTTCCAAGAGTGGAAAAATCAGAAATGCTATCAGACTTTCACCTATAAACCCATATTTTGATTTACAACTAAACCGTTATTCCATGAAGAGAGGGAAGAAAAGGAGAGAAAATAACTTTCCCAAAACTCTATACTCTATCTTCAATCATGTATCTACCTACTCATTTTAATAAATATCAAGAAACATTATGACTTTAGTTAAAGTTAGTCATTGTCATCATGATACAACCAAGGAACATTGCACATTGAGGTGTAGCACAGTCATAAATAACAGATGTTCATTGAAAATTACTCATTTATTATATATTAAAGGAAAAAGATTAAACCTAAACGTTTATTCTCTCCATCTAAGGTAAAGTACAGTTACTGAGGCTTTAAAATTAAATTTTTGATTGTGAAATTAAATATTTTCTCAAAAATATCAGGAAAATATATATATATAATTGTTGTCATGAGGCATTTAACAATATCAGAAATTATGTTATACTTTAAATGTATTAACCCTGAGAAATGTCACATAATGCATTCATATTGTTTGTTATCTCTGTTTTGTACATAAAGAAAGGAGTTTCACAGTGGATATCATTAAGTGGGACATTAACTGCAGGTCACATGAGGTTTATGTGTTAGACAAAGCTTGCCTGACAGTGAAGATTCTGTTCATAAATATGATTTTTTTCCTTTTTACATATTTAAGACTTAGGCATCCTAGTAGTGCTATTCAAGTTTTTTTTTCAAGAAATTGCTAACTAGATGTTGGAGCAATTTAGCCCATCTTAAAATATAAAAAAAAATAGAATATATAGATATTGATATATTTTATTTATTTTAGGGTCTATGGTCACCCAAGCTAGGAATTTTTAGCTTTCCAGTACCTTGACATTATTAAATTCTTAATATTTAGGTTTGCATTGGAAATGTGAACTCATTCATATAAAAAGATAACATACGGCAACATCTTAGTTGCTGTTCTACTTCTGTGAAAAGACAAGTCAAGGCAAGTCTTATAAAAGAAAACACTTAACTGAGGACTTGTTTACAGTTTCATCGGGTTAGTCCATGGTCATCATGATCTGCAACAGACAAGCAAAGAGTCGGAGCACAAACTATGGGCATTACATCCTGATACACAGGCAAAAGGCAGAGACCCGGGGCTTGGCATCTGATATCTCAGAGCCCACCCTCACTGACACACCTCCCCCAGGAAGGCCACACTTACTCTAACAAGGCTATACCTCCTAATCTTTCCCAAACTGTTCCACCAACTGGAGACAAAGTTATTTAATTACATTAGGTTATCAGGGGCATTTTCATTCAAACCAACGCAATCAATAATGCCATTTTTAGCTCTACTAGTTGTGAAAATTTTCTGGACTTGATATTTTTTAACCAAATTGACATTTACTGAATGCTTTCAAAGAGATAGTAAAAAAGTTCTATACTCATTTATAAGTATATAAAATCATTCTCATCACTTACAATTTAAAATAATTTATTAAATTTACTTTAATAGCAGAAGAAAATGTTGATAATTTTTGTAAGCAAAAGTCCACCATTGTGCTGGTTAGTTTGAACTGTCATCTTGACACAGTCCAGAATCATCCAGAAAGACGATGTCCGTGAGGAATCATCTAGATCAGGTTGTTCTGCAGGCAAGTCTCCGGGGAATTATCTTCACCTTTACCTGCTATAGAAAGATCAAACCCAGTGTCTTGGACCACACTCCTAGGCTGGGTGTCCTGGACTGTACAGAAGGGGATCAAAGACACGTTTATTCTCTCTTCTTTCTTGCTTGCAGTTGTGATGTGACTTCCTTCTTGAGTTCTCCCTGCTTTGACTTCCCTGAAAGGATGGATTGCAACTTGCAACTGTAATCTAGATAAACTCTTTCCTCCCCTCTGTTTCTTTTTGTTCAAGTATTTGTTACAGGAATAGAAAGGAAATGGGGACAGCTGTGTCCCTTAAGGTTTATTTTGTGTGCTGTACATTCCATGGGTTTTATATAATGCATACTGTTTGTGGTCACCATTACAGTACCACAGAAGACAGTTTAACTGCTCTAAAATTCCTCTCTGCTTCACTAAGCCTGCCTAACACCCTCATCTTGAAGTCTGGCAACCACTGAGCGTTTTAATCTCTCTATAGCTGTTCCCTTTTCAGTGTGTCAAATGATTAGAATCAAAGTTGGACTTTCTTCTTTAGTTAAGAAAACTCATCAAAATTACTTTTATGTTGCTTTGTAACTTGAGTCACTAACATTTATTGAAGAGTATCCTATGGAATAGACACAGCACCATTTGTTTACTAGGTCACCCAGAGGAGGTAATTTTTATATAGGCATGCAGACATTTGCATAAAGGTATTTCTGTGAACATATGTTTTTCCAGAACATTAGGTAAATACACAAGAGTATGATTCCTCGATCACATGACTAGTTCAGCCTTCTGAGAAACACCCAAACTGCCTTCCAGAATGAGTGTTAGCTACTTGTCTTGTTGGTCTGAGAAAAGACCATATAAAGCAAGTTAAGGAAGAAAAAATTATGATGCCTCACGTTTAGAGAGTACCATCCATCATGATGCAGAAGACACAGTATCACGAGTTTGAAGTAGCTGGTTACATCGAATCTGCAGTCAGGATGCAGAGAGATGAATACTGATTCCCAGCTCATCTGCTCCACTTTATTCATTCAATCCAGGACCCAGCCCATGGATGGATGTTACCCACACATTATTGAGTCTTGCCACATCAGTGAACCTAATCTTGATCAGACCACACAGACATACATAGAAGGTTATCTCCTCCATGATACTCGATCCTGTCAATTTGACAGTCAGCACTAAGCACTGAAATCGAATGGCGTTTTTCATTTCCACGCCTGAGGAAGGAGGGCTGATCCTGATCCACCCCGGCCTCAGCCCCTGGCACTGTCAGCAGGTGTGAACTAGAATTTCATTGGTGATTTAATCTGAAGTTCATTACTCACTTTTTCCTCTGCTTACTTCCCACATGTAGATTTCCTGGGACTATCTAAAAATCTTTGGGTTGTTTGTTTTTTACTTTGTTGATCTTTTTTATTTTTGCAATCTTTTTCCTAGTATAGTTTATATTACCTTTTTTACCCTTACTAAGTTTTAAGGGGATTTAACTATATATAAACTATCAGGAACGTTTTACAATTGACATATTCAGATCTACGGATTTACTTGTCATAATTTTTCCCATAATACGATTTTGAATTCAAATATTATTTTATGATTCACATCTGAATAAAATGATATGACTCCTTTTTTTTGCATCTTATTCATGTAATGTTGAGGAAGCGATGCCAAAGCAAGCCTGAAATCAGTTAGTGAAATTACAGCTTCTAGTGGGCAACATCAACTATCCAAATGACTTATAATCTCAATAACAATATGTATCTACTATATATGATTTATATGATATATGGCGTATATTGATTATTTGTATAAGATATATATATATATATATATATATATATATATATGTGTGTGTGTGTGTGTGTGTATGTGTGTGTGTGTGTGTGTGTGTGTGTGTGTGTGTGTGTGTGTGTGTATTGCATTACACACTGGTGCCCTAATATGTTTGATCATCAGTTATTTGATAACCAACAGCAGCACTTAAAGGACTGACATGAATTGAGGATGTCTTTCCATTTTAATTAGTCCTTTGTCATTGTAAAAAGTGAACAAATGTGAAGAGCGGAGTACAGATATGGGTCTGGCTGCAATTCTGAATCCTTAAATTTCAGACTAACTTGAAACCATTGCAAAATGACGTAACATTGCGATTTTTCTCATAAAATATAACGTATAAATATAACATTTAATTTCTCAAACAGCAGAAATAAATTTCTGGGTTAAAAATTCAGGACAAATTACTGGTATGAATTTAGGCTTGTTGAGACTGGCTATGAAACTCCTCTGTACTCAAGTACGTTCCCACCTAAAAGGAAAATAACAGAAACAATTGACTCACAGGATACTGTGAGGAGAAGAGTCAAGCTCTGTGTACACCCAGGGCCAGTAATCTTATGAACTTTACATGTGAATAGAAGCTATACACAGGATATATTAAACATAACAAGCATTTGATGGAGATCGGTATGTCTTAGTTAGGGTTCCTATTGCTGTGGGTTAGGGTTTGTTATTGTTAGGATTTCTATGGATTTCCTGGGACCTTTTAAAAATCTTTGTATTGTTTGTTTTTTACTTTGTTGATCTTTTTTTTTATTTTTGCATTTTTTTCCTAGTACAATTTATATTACATTTTTTTTTTACCCTTACGAAGTTGAAAGGGGATTTAACTATATATAAACTATCAAGGACATTTTACAATTGACATATTCAGATCTACCAATTTACTTATCATAATTTTACCATAATAGGATTTTGAACGCTGCTTCATTGAAGATACTTTTAAGGTCAATAAAAATAATAAAGATGATGTAGTTCAGACATGTGTAAAAATTTGAAGGTTTTCAGCATGACTAAACTAAAGTTAGTATCCTTGACAAAGACATTTTACAATAATATTTTTTTCTTTCCTGGTAACATCATCTGTGCTTATAAACCGCAGTCCAGTGAGATTAAGCTCCTCCCTTCTCCAGATCGTAAACAGTGGTCCTGTCTCCATCAGTATTCCACAGGCTCTCAGTAAGATATTTTCTGGGTTATAAACCTGGAAAGAATCAGAGTAATGAATTAAATATATTCCCAAGGGCTTTGACAAGCACACATTTCAAGAAGGAATGCCCTAAGACAAAGAAGATGAGAAAATTGGCTTCACAAAGATATCTGGCTATCACATAGGCTGATGTGGATAGAGGACATCTGGGTTATCTATGTTAGGGCCAAAAGGTTAACTTTTACCAAGGTAAATGCATCAGACAGCTCTAGTCATGAGCAATATTGATATATTTGCTACATTAGCTCTTGGAAGGTTTCATTTTAATAATCACCCAAAGTTTTGTGCACCTTTTAACTCCATTGTGGAAACATCCACTTCAGTAAATGAGATGTGGGTCATAGTCTAAGAATTGCAGCATCACTGGACATTTATTAGAGGTATGAAATCACAGCCCTAACTAAGAAATAGAATCTAAAATTGAACAAATCCTCAGATCATTCTTATGCAAAGAGGAGGTCAGGACTATGACTCTGCTTGTCTCTCTTTCACTCATCATCATCAGAAAATTTCTATTAATTACAAATCCACAGGCCTAAAAAATGACACTGTTATTGCACAGCCATGGAGAATAGTACATTTTTTTAGAACAACAAGGCACCCGACTTTCTTGGAGTCTGTGAGTTTTTTTTTCCTACACTAGATTATACAAAGCGAGAAACTGAGCCTCCATTACTTTGCTTAACTCAATCAAGAAAGAAGAAGTCAAGATAAAAGACAGATGGAAATACTTTTACTCACCTATTTACATTTTACTTCTCATCTATACACTCATATATTGGGAAGGACACTTGAGTGCTGTATATTTATGCAGTTGATAAGATTAAAGCAAAACCATACACTGTTACCATGACAATAGAAACATTACTGATTTTTCCCCTGTATTGGTTCTGATGTTTTTGCTTTTGTTTTTGTTATCTTTATGATCTCCCAAGCTTTTGAATGGAAATTCAGGTGGATTTTTCTCTATTTATTATATTGTTTTTTCTTTATTAGGATGGTGAAAAAAGGAAACATTTAGCATTCATTATAATGAATAATGGGAGTTCTCCCCTTATATAATGTATCAGGCAATGTGAGCTATCTCAAAATTGATATAGAGGAAAGGCAAGTTTTTTTAACAGTGTCAAAAATGTATTCATTTTGGACCAATGAATTTGGAATCTGCCAGCAGGACTGCCGCTGACTGAGCACACACCTTATTTAACTCAATCCTTACTGAGATACATTTTCTTATTCATTAGTTGAGTAGTTCCAGGAAGAGAGTGTCCTCTAAATGGCTTCTTGATAAATGTTGCTATTTTTCCATGAATATGAATCCCCTCTTAATTTAAAATAGTAACTTTTGAAGTTGAAGTGGCTTCTCTGTCTGAAAGGTTCCAAACAGGAACCTTTTCAACTTGTGTGGACAGAAGACAGGCAGGCATTTGTGCTGTTTTTCCTGATCCATTGCATGGAATGTCTTGGTGCATACTTGAAGCAGTCTCCAGAGGCAGTGCAATACTGAAGACTTGATTCAGCTGCACTGATACTGAATGAAGCTGCTACAAGGCAATTTTACTTGTATAATGCCACTGCTCTAAGTGTGTGTACTTCAAATCATCTGACTCTACAGGGCTGACACACAAGGAAAAACTGTGAATCAACCCATGCACTATAGGTGGAAAAGGTAGGGGCACCTAAACCCCAGGGAAAGTACTCCAAGACAAGGACTTTAGTTAGTACTTTGCAAAGCCAATTAGCAATCAACTACATCAATCACTCATCCATGGAGTTTATCAACATTATCCTATTTTGGAATAAATACTTTTACAGAATATGATTAAGGGTTTTGAAATGAAGTAATTTACTACAGGTCACTGTTGAGTGAAAAGACCAAAGGAAACAACACACATATAAAGGAAGGCAGTATAATGATCCTGGAAGAGACTGACAAGAGGAAGCCACACACAAGAATGCCCGGACATCCACCTGAACCTGGAAGAAAGAAGAAACTAAATTCTATGTAGTGCGTGTCTCGGGGGAGCACGGACTTGTAGACTATCCAGAAATTCTGGTAATTACCCTTACTTAATAGCATTAATCTGTGGTAACTCATGACAATAACCTCAGGTAATAAACACAGTTCAGGATTGGAGAAATATTATTTAATAAAATATTTTCCTACTTTAAAAACTAAAGCTGTAAGTGGAACGCTTTGCTTAATTCCAATAAATCAGGTAACAGTCACTGAATTAAAAAATGATCTGGTAGATTTTTAACGAGACGGGTTCTCAAATACCACATAGTTACCTGAAATGCGTGGAGCCAAAGAAACTGAGACACGCTTGAAATTATAGACTCCTTGAGCTCACCTCTCAGTCAGAGGTGAAGCAGCTGCAGACCATAGCTGGATAGAGAGAAGAGAACTCTAATGCACCAGTGGGAACTTTCTAGTGACAGGAAATGGGAACCGGGAGGCTCTGTGTTCCTGATTCAGGTAGCACTGTGAGCACACGTTCTAACATTCAGAGCTCTCTTAACTTCTTTTTCTAAAATTTATTTATTTTTATTTTATGTGCATTGGTGTTTTGCTATGAGTGTCGGGTCCCCTGGAACTGAAATTACAGATGGTTATGAGCTACCATGTGGTTGCTGGGAATTGAACCCAGGTCCTCTGGAAGAGCAGTCAGTGCTACTAACCATCGAGCCATTTCTCCAACCCTTTCTTAACTTCTTATAAGTATATCTCAACTGAGCCCTCGAGGTTTAGAAGATAGCTAGCAAACGGTTCATTAGCTTGTATGATTTCATCAAATCTTCCTAAAAAAGCACACAAAGTTTACTTATCAAATACATTTTGGATATGAAAGCAAAATAGGGCCTAGAACTATAAAATAGTATGTCTCAGATCACCACAGTCAGGTAGAGACCACAACTGAAACCCAGTAGTTAAGATTAAAAGTGGGATTTCTTAACTTAAGCTCTGAGAGATGACTCAGCGGCTAACAGTGCTTGCTATTCTTAAAGAGGACCTGGATTTGCTTCTGAGCACCCAAGTCCAGTTGTTCACAAACGTCTTCTTCTGACCACTGCAGCCATCTGTATACATGCACACACACACACACACACACACACACACACACACACACACACACACACACACACCATAATTTTTGCTAAATAAAATATTTCTTAACATATGTTTCATGGGATCTTCTGAGTGTTGATCTAGAATGTCTATTGTTGCTGGAGTCAGAGACACCTATCTTTCAGAGCTCTAGAATCCTGCTCTGAAATCTCCTGTGGACCCTTCTATAGGAGAGACTGAATCTTTCCAACTGTTGCCTCTGGTATGTTATGGATTAAGTAATGCTGAGCATTTTTTCTCCTTGTTCAAGTTTCACTGGGAGGTTTGCACCATCTTTTCCTCCAGCTCTCCTTTTAGTGAGTTATTTGATACTGTAAACATTTAAATGACAGTGAGCACTTGATTCTACAATGTGATGTTCTTGCTATGAGAAGGACTTTTTGATGTGAGTAGTACAAATGCAGACAGTCCAGAGACAGGGACCACGTTGGTGAGCTTACTGCCCTTTTGTGGCTTATTTTTAATTCTTTGACTAACACTAATTTTTTGTTTGTTCACTTTCTTTTTGTGTGGTTTCTATTTCCTAAAATCTCAGAAAAATAATAAGCCTGCCTGAGCAGCTGAGACCTAGGCACAGTGAAAGATCAAGGTTAAGCATCTGTCCTGGATTCATTTGTGTCCGATGTTGGTTGCTCTCCCATGATTTTCTAACCTTAGGTTGTGAAGGTTATTTGGGAAACAGAATTTCTTAAAAACAACCCCCATCTTGATCTTGATTTGATTTTACTCCTGGTAAGAACGTTCACTTTTATGAGGGTTCATAAAGAAACCCTATGTTTAATTTATATTCCACATCCCCCTGTCTAGTTACCAGTAGGACCAGATAAAGACAGATACTCATTCTAAAGGGAATCCATTAATACATTGTTATTATTTACCTATGTCTATATGTGAGTGCAATTACAGTACTCTAAAATGGCTCCTTGAACTTTTCATCTTATGGAAGTTAACATGCCAATTTAAAGGCTGTGTTTCTATGACCAGTGGCTTGTTAATTTCTGGTTAGAACAAAGACAGCCATCTCTTGCTAATGTCCATCTGGGATTACATTAAGGCCAGAGTAGTTTTACTTCTAATAAACATCTGACCTGCCCTTACCCAGAGCTCTGGTCCTGATACCCCTCTTGCCCTGTCAATTAGCCTTTGTTTGCTCTTGTTCTATCTGCCCACATTAATGTCACTCCCACTTTTATACCTGACAACTGTCTTCTGCATCTCCCTTCACCGCAGCATGCGACAAAGACTAAGTAAGGGAGAGATAGCTTTTCCTTCTCTCAGTGTAAGAAAGTCTTTGAATACTGCCAGAGAAGTTTTTCAGTTTCTAAACTTAGGGCTGCATTCGCAGTTCTCCTTAGAGCTCTCTGTTTCCATTAACGAGTTTTAGCTGAAGGAATTCATATTTAAAAAGTTCAAAGAGCCAGGCGGCTCTGGGGCATGACTTTAATCCCAGAACTCGGGAGGCAGAGTCAGGTGGATCTCTGTGAGTTCAAGGCCAGCCTGGTCTACAGAGTGAGACCCAGGACAGGCACTTAAACTACACGGAGAAACCCTGCCTTGAAAAACAACAACAACAAAAAAAGTTCAAAGAAATATCTACTCTGTTCCTGAACCTATCCCTCTTTTATATATAACCCAGTTAAAATGGAAGGAACTGGAAGGGAATCTGAATCATATACAAAGGGGTTACTTGCTACAGGCAGGAGAGCCAAATTAGATGATTTTTGTTTGATTATACTACAGAGCTGCCATTTTAGCTCTACACTGTCTTTCCCTGGATTTGAGTAGATTATCTGATCCCACATAGAAATGTTGTTTTGGCTCCTGCTTGATGGCTGACCCAGTATGCTAATACATATACACTTTGACCCACTACAGACTCTGACCCTGTGATGTCCCTTTGGTGGTAACTTGAGGCTTTTCCTTCTGCCGTGTTACCTTTAGTTACAGAACATGACTCATAGGATCCAGCCACTCTCTTCAGTATATCCTCATGATGAAGAGACAGTTTCACTTCCACTATTCATCTTGCTCTCCAGCTTCTAGAAGGCAGCAAGAGTAAGGAGAATTCTAGATACATCTCTGTAGCATAGCAGATAATTATTCTTTTAATGTTATTACAAGCTATCTTCCCTCAAAGGACCTGAGCAAAACTTAAAAGTCTAGACCTCCATGAATCAAGTATAAAGGCAAATTTTATAATTTAAGAAAATGCTAATGCACTGAAACACCTTTCACAATGTCTTAATCTCTCTCTGTCTCTCTCTTGGTCTGTGTGTCTATCTTTCCATCTCTCTCAATCCTTTGATCCTTTCTACTTCCTAATTTTCGTTAAGCCAATTTTTACCTCTTTCTCAACAAAGTTTGATCTAAATGTTTGGACAAGTGTTATGAGATTTTCTGTAGAAATCTTGTGAATGCTTCAACTCAGAGAGTATCTCTCAATACCAAGAATAGGGTGGACATTAGCATAAGATATGAATAACACCTTAAAGTAGGCAGGCTAAAAAGACCCTGTGATCATATTTCTTTCAAGAAAATATTATTTATTTTAGAATTCCATTAGAAGGATAAGCCACATAAGAAAGTATTACTGCCACTATCAATGACTTGAAAGGTGCAGGGTGATATTTCCCACTACATCTCCCTTTAACTCTCATACATGGCCTGTGAAGAAGACAGATATATCATGAAGAATGACAGTTGACTATTGAAAACATAATCATATAGAGAGTCCAATTGCTGCTGCTGTACCTGATGTTGTATCCTTACTTGAGCATCTTAACATAACTCTTGGAACATGGTATGCTGTTATCGATCTACCATATGATTTTTCTCTCAGTACTTGCCTATAAAGACCACCAGAAGCAATTTGCTTCAAGTTGAAAAGGTCAAATGAATACCTTTACAGTTTTACCTCAAAGGTACAGTAACACTCCAGCCTTGTGTCATAACTAGTTCAAAAGGATATTAGGGCCTTGCCCCATTTGATTTTCCCAAAAAATATCACATTTGTCCACTATATTGATGTCACTATGCTGATTGGATCAAGTCAACTAGAAGTAACAATAACTTTTGATTCATTGATAATATATAAGCAATTTAGAGGAAAACTCAAGGGCCTCCACCTTGGTAAAATTTCTAGGATTTTTGTGGTCTGGGGCAGGTAGAGATTGTTCCTTATCAGATGAAGGCTGAGTTATTGCTAGCCACTCCTGCTGTCAAAAATGAAGTCTAATGTTTAGTAGATTTACTTAGATTCTGTAGATATCACATTCCTCACTTGGATGTGTTACTCCTCTTCATCTAACAAGTGACTCAGAAAGCTGCTAGGTTTGAGTGGGCCCTTGAACAGAAGAAGGCTCTTCAATGGGTCCAGGTTACTGTAAGACTGTTCTGTTTGGGGCCAGACTATATTATCCAGCAAATCAGAAAGTGCTTAAGATATGAATGGCAGATTGGGAAACTCGAAACTCTTTGTGGTCCATTTAGCCCTAATAAGTGAATCACAGAAAAGACCCTTGGGATTTTGGAGCAAGGCTTTCCTATCATTTGCAGACAATTATTTTTCCCATTGTTAATTTGAACCATTGATGGTATCTTATAAATATATATCTAAGCTTTTGAAGAATATCTGGTCCATAAGGAGATGACTCTATTATTGTCCCTTAAATAAGTTGTTTGATCTCTGTAAGATGCAGTTTCTGATTCTATACAATGAAGATATTAACTAAGCTTGTTGAGAAAATCAAATGTGAAAAAAGATAAAAGAAGAATTTTCAAACTGTGAGAGAACACGCATATTTGAAGTTTTATCATTATAAATTCCTAACGTCTTAGGTTTTAAATTTTCATAATATAATTTTCCCATTAGTTTTTCATCAAATTTCAATTTAAATATTTTAAGTTCAAATGTGTGTGTCTTAGTTAATTTTCTGTTGTTATGATATAACACCATGGAGAAGGCAACTTATAAAAGAAAGTGCTTAATTTGTTTTACAGTTTCAGAGGGTTAGTGTTCATAATTGTTAAATGAAGAAACAGTTGAGAGTTCATATCTTGATCCACGACCACAAAACTGAGGTAGGTGGAGACTGGGATTGACATAAATCTGTTGAAATCTCAAAGCCTAACTCCACTGACATTCTTTCTCCAGGACCCCACACCTCCTATTCCTTTCCCAACAGCTCTACCAACTGGGAATCAAGTATTATATATAAGCATATGGAGACCATTCTCATTCAAATTACCACATTCCACTTCCTGTCCTCCACAGGCTCCTGGCCATATCATAATGCAAAATGCATTTAAAGTAACTTTAACAGCGGACCCAAACTAGTGAGAGCTCAGGGACTCTGTGATGACAGCTGGGGAACCTGCATGGGACTGAACTAGGCCCTCTGAATGTAGGTGACAGTTATGTGTCTTGAACTGTTTGTGGGGCCCTTGGCAGGGGGACCAAGACTTAACCCAGTTGCATGAAATGGCTTTTTGGAGCCTATTCCCTAGGGTGGAATACCTTGCTCAGCCTTGATGCAGTGGGGAGGGGCTAGGCCCTGCCTCAACTTGGTATGCCAGACTTTGTTGACCACTCAAGGAAGGAATTATTCCCTCTGAGGAGTCAATGGGGGGTGTTATCGGGGGTGTTATTGGGGCAGGAAAAGAGGAGGAAGGGGGAACTGGGATTGGAATGTAAAATGAAAAAAATGTTTTAAAAAATGTTCCTATAGACTTTCAATCTCAACACTGTTTACGAGTTCAAAGTCCAAAATCCCTTGTGAGACTCAAGGCAATATCTTAATTGTAATTCCCTGTAAAATTAAAAAGCAAATTATATTTTTCCAATATAAAGAGGCATACAATGTACATTAATATTCTAAAAGGGAGGAATGGGAGTATAATGAGGAAATACTCAACCAAAGGAAAATGAAAGGCCATCAAGGCAAGCTCCAAAATCTATAGTTCCACTGTACCCATTTCATGAAACCCCCAGGGACCACCAAGGAACTGACTTCCAGTATAAGCACATAAGGGTCCTTTTATTGTCAGGTTCAACCTGTGCCACTGCCAGGCACATGGAGAGAAATGCAGCAGCGGCTGCATGCCCAGGGGTAGAGAGTTTTTATCTGGAAAAACCACAAGCTGGGAATTACATGCTTTGGCAACTTGTGATTGGGTAAAAGGGATATGGGGCAAGGTGATTCTTTGAAACTATTGGTCTAGACTTTGGGCATGAAACCACATTTGAAACTATTGGGTTGTGCTTTTGGCAGGGAACTACAACTTGCTCAGCAGGATTTTCTGGACTGCTCAGCAGGATTATCTAGATAACTTCAAGGACCATAAACTGCAGACAGAATGTCTGCAGGAGCACACTGCTCTGTATCTGTTCCAGTTGTCATGGCACATTCCTGAGGTCCTTTCTGGAGTCAAGTACAGCAGGGGTATAAGATGGTAGCCCTACCCTAAGGTGGGGTCTGTATTGCCTTCACACCCTTTCAGATACCAAAGTCTTAGATGGCTCTGCCCTTCCAGCTTTGCTGCTTGCAACACATTTTTCTCTGTTGGAGTGGTCCCACTTCCTCTCTACAGCTCTCTTTGGCAGATGTATCCCAGATCTATCATGCAATATCTTAGGGTCTCCAATACAATCCAGGCTTCACTTTCATGACCCCATTCAGTGGCTTCTTAGGGTCTCCATGCAGGGACTCATTGCCTATATGTTGGGCTTCAGTGGCACTCCATAACTATAGAAGATGCCACACCTTTCATGATGCTAAAGCCAGAACCATGTGGAAAACAATGACAGGTTTGACTGCCTGCTCTTTTCCTTCCTTTCTAAAACTACATTGGCAGAAGCTTTCTTTTGTTCTTGCCACATCCCTCCCAAAGTAGTGGGTAGCCATTCCAGCTTTGATCTAGAAGTTCCAACCCCCATTGAGGCTTTGGTAACTGTCATGCCTACAAGGCGGGGGCTGAGAGAGGACCCTGAAAACCCCAGATTCCAGATGTGCCTGCTCTCTTGGTTCCTGGACTCTGGAAGCTGGAGGTAGACCAAGAAGAGTTCTCCAGGGAACACCACTGGACTGCGCTATACCTTTCCCAGACCCTGTTACCTATCCCTTCATTTGTAAGTTACCCCACAAAATAAACATCCCTTTTAACTATGTGGAGTTGCCTTAATAGTTTCACCAATATCCCCCTGTTTTTTAAGCAGGGAATTCCTTCTTTTCACTTGTTAGAGGATTAGCTAGATTGTATTTTGCCATGAGGGCACCCTCCCTTTACTCAGGTCAGGCCTCTCCTTAACTCTTTTAGTGCAAGCCTTGTCTCCAACATCAAATCTTCTTGTATTATTTTTATCTTTAAACCGTACTTTTTTTTTTAAATCTCTCTAAGCCCCATGTCTCATTGTAGACATGTGTGAGAGTGATTACTAATAAGCATATGATAGAGTCAATGTTAGGTTAACTTAAAGTTTCTTTCCCCACAGAAATGAGTCCATTATTTTTCAATTTAGCCTCAGGTAAATTCTTAGGACAAGGATAAAAGGCAGCCATAGCCATTGTCAAAATATGACACAAAGGTCTCTATTGAAGTTGCTGAAGTCAGGCCTCTCTGAAACCTCTTGATCTGGGCTTCCAATTTCCACATAACTCTAAACACCACTGTCTTTCAAAACCCTACTAAAAGGGACCATTAAGTTATTATTATAGTGTTTCATCATTCCACTAACCAAAAGTTCCACTGTCTTGAAAATTCATCCAACAAACAAACAAAACAAAGTAAAATACAAAATATGGGATCTTGTCTGCCACCACAATAGCCCCCTCTCTGGTAAATACTTCTGCTTTGATTTTCTATGGTTGTGACAACACATAATAACCAAAGCCTTTTACAAAGGGAAGTGTTTAATTTGGATTACACTATCAGCTATTTAGAGTTTATGATGGTGGTGCAAAGGGACAGGTAAGAGCTCGCAATTTGATCTACAACAACAAAGCCAGGGGAGTGGGTGGCTCAGAATGACATGAGTCTTTGTAAACTTCTAGGTCTACCTCCACTTACTGGCTCCAACAAAGCCATACTTCTAAATACTTCCCAAACAGTTCCAGCAACTGGGGATCAAATATTCAAACATATGCTCCTGTGCGAACATTTCATTCAAACCACTGCATTGTATAAAAGTAATATAATTGCCAGGTGGTGGTGGCGCACACCTCTAATTGCAGCACTAGGAAGGCAGAGGCAGGTAGATCTCTGTGAGTTCGAAGCCAGCCTGGGCTATAGAGTGAGTTTCAAAAAAGGCTCCGAAGCTAGACAGAGAAACCCTGTCTCAAATAAACAAACAAACAAACAAAAGTAATATAATTATGTTTTGAAAAATTTATTCATTCTTTCATAAACACTAGGATGTCATGTGTACCAAACATATCAAGATAAATGAAAATTCATACCCTTTAAGAAGTTCCAATTATGATGGACTATAAAATAACAAAGATAAGAACAGATTAAGTTTAGAACAGATTACAAACTTAAAAGTAGCACGCTATTGAAACATGGAAATTTCCAGAAGACAAACCTTAAACAGAATGAACACATTCTCAAATCTATAAAAAAGAATGTTAGCTAGCAATAATTTTTTATCTAAGTAATATAAGTCTACCTACATCTAAAAAAGTTCAAAGAAATGAAAAAGATTGCATTATATAACTCAACATCAAAAAATGGATTTATATCAGGCATAATGTATGTAGAAACTGATACATATCATCAAGACACTTATCTGCCAAGTAATATACTATATTGCATACAAAATAGTTATCAAAAGTAATATATTAAGCTGGTCGGTGGTGGCACATTCCTTTAATCCCAGCACTTGGGAGGCAGAGCCAGGCGGATCTCTGTGAGTTCAAGGCCAGCCTGGTCTACAGAGTGAGTTCCAAGAAAGGCGCAAAGCTACACAGAGAAACTCTGTCTCTTTAAAAAAAAAAAGAAAGAAAGAAAGAAAGAAAGAAAGAAAGAAAGAAAGAAAGAAAGAAAGAAAGAAAGAAAGAAAAAAAGAAAAAAGGAAATGAATCAACATGTTGAGCAATTTTTTTTCTCGTTATATCAAGTGAAGATTTGGGGATAATTTCTGACATTTGACTTTCATTCCATGTTTATGCATGAAAACTATTGTGGACAAGAACATGGTTTTTGAAGGATTCTGCTCAGCATAAGAGTGTTCAATAATTCTCTGGTTAAGAAATGCTCCTTAGCCGGGCAGTGGTGGCGCACGCCTTTAATCCCAGCACTCGGGAGGCAGAGCCAGGCGGATCTCTGTGAGTTCGAGGCCAGCCTGGGCTACCAAGTGAGTCCCAGGAAAGGCGCAAAGCTACACAGAGAAACCCTGTCTCGAAAAAACCAAAAAAAAAAAAAAAAAAAAGAAATGCTCCTTAAAGAGGAACATATTTAGTTACTTCAAGGAACTGTACATATGTGCATATGCATATATCAATGTAACTATTTGCCTAACATCTCACTTAGGCCAAAATCCTTGGCCAGAAATTTTAATTGTTTTTTTATTTTTCCTTAAAACCTATGTGCTTCACAGTATCTCATGAGAAAAGAATCAAAGTTTGATAAATGTTTGTGTGAAATACAGACAGACAATGAATATGAGGAGTGGAGTTTATATCAATACCCTGGATATTTGCCAGTTGACTTTGTATCTCTATGTCTAAACTTGGAACTTCTTTGAAAATCTTTTACCAGAGACTTCCAGTAGTTCCACACATGCTTTGACTAATGTTTCCACATCCATCTATAATTAAATTTGTCTTTCAACAGTAAATGAAAAATAAAATTCTTTAAGATTTAGGACTTCACAACCTCACTTGAGACACTTCTCTTAGCTGTAATTACATTCTAGATTAAGTAACCTATCAAGTTTATCAACAGAATCTTGGGTTATTTTTTTGATAAAATGAAGGCCACATAACAGTGATTTTATAGGTGCCTACTGTAAATAACTGACTCATATAATTCAAGATATCCAGGTTAAGCTGCTTTATCGCCTCTCAGCATTCTCCCTCAGTAGGATTGAGTCGCTCTTGTCTCCCAGCATCTCCCTCTTGTGACATGAAAATGACTTCTAATACCTCTTTTCTTATTGAGAAAGAAACAAGATCTTCTCCACTGCCTGTCAAAGAAAAGTACTAGTATGTGTGTATCCTGTGTTTCCATAGGTCTTCTACCAATTCCTGGACCAGTAAATAAATAGCTCTATAGTCTCCAGAGTTTGTCCTCAGAACATACTACAAACAAGGTCATGAAAAAAACACATTTTAACATGCACTTACTTTGGGGTGGGGAGGATTGTTATGGTACACATGAAGAAGTCAGAGGACAACATGGGGGAATTGGTTCTCCTTCTAGTATGTGGGTCCCATTGAACTCTGGTCTTAAACCTCAGTATCAAATCTGTTTACCTGCTAAGTAATCTCATTGGTTCCCACATTTTATTTTCTAACTGTCCTGGAAGTTATAACTCTAAAATTGAGGTATATGTAATACTAATTTCTTCTGGAGGATGCTTTTTTTTCACAAGGAAATAGTTGCCTTTTTGCAAAAAAGTATTTCTATTATCATATGCTACATACTAATATGTTTCATTACACTTTCATATGTGTATATACTGTATTTTGATCATATTCACTCCCAATTAACCCCTCTTGTATCTACTCACTCCTGTTTCTCTTTCCTCTTTCAATTAGTTTTCCTTAACTTTGTCTTTTCTATGACTATTTGTATTCTATTCTTCTCTTTTTTATAACCCCTTCAGCCAGGATAGATTAAAGGCCAGCTATTTGATCTCATGTGACAAATTTTAAAGACCCTAGTTCCAAGAACAGTTATATTCTGTGGTGTTTGATCTGGTGGAGGATAGAGCACACAGAACTGACATGGCTGAGGTTGAGAATCTAGCAGTGAAGCCAGAAAGGAGCCAATGCACAGAACCTCCTGATCTTCAAAGAAAAAAAGCCAAGCTTAATTAAATGGGGATGGGAAATCTCTACCACTGAGACTTCCTTTATGAGCTAGTTCATCACTAAAGAGTGTAATATACTAATAATGAAGCTGACTACAGTTAAGGAAGTAAGTCTTGTAATCACTATGATTTGGGAGTGAGTGAGATTTATAATTCAGGCTACTTTTTGGATAGGATATTGAAAAGGTCATATATCTTGACTTAAAAGGTCACATATTTTGGCTTCTAAGCCTTACAAGTAATATTAAATATTTACCCTTGTATGTGGATCTATCTTAAAATGGAGAGCTGAGGATGATCATGTTTGATTCTTTTTGTATGTGAATTTCAGGTATATTTAATGAATACACATGAGAGAGAGAGAGAGAGAGAGAGAGAGAGAGAGAGAGATAAGAAATAGACGTGGACAATTTTGAGTCTCCAAAATCCTATAGTCAATGTAGTAACCATGTTACTAACCATGTCCTCTTTGCAATCAATGTGGAAGCTCTATTCAGAAGAAAAAGTTGAGAACAGCAGCCAGTGTAGATTGGTGAATCATAATAGTAAAAGTAAGGAATTTTACAAAACCTTCATTAGTAAAAGAAGTGATCAGAAATCAAACAGTTTCATAAAGATTACACAATTCTCCAAGCAGAGGTTAGGATGTCAGTTTTGCAGTAAGCCAGAAAGAAACTATCAGGGACATATTCTAAACTTTTCAAAATTATTGGTCATATGGTAGACAATAGAAGTTAAGGTGCTATATGTGGGTCTTCACTTATAAAACAACTATTTTATTTGCTATTGATGTATAATTTTGAAACAGTGGGTGAGACCAAAGCAACTCCATATTGCATTCATATTAGAACACTTTGCAATAGACTAAACTCTTTATATTTAATGTGGGAAAATATATTAGAAAGCCACATCTACAAAATAAACAAAATTAGAACAATATTTGGGTAGAAAGAAAAATATATTTATAGTAATTTGTTGTCAGAAGGGCTAGAGTAATCTCCTTATGGTCCTGCACATCTTCAACATTCTTTTAAAGAGTGGTTAATAGGGTCAGACTTTAGCAGTCATTTCTGACTAGTAGATTTACATTCACAAATAAAATTTTGAAAACATTGTTAACAGTAGGAATCTCAAGCTGATACAAATTACTAGAATATCAACCAGCATGGGATTTTAACATGTAAATAATATTAAACTGTCTTAATGGACATTTTAGATACGTTATTAGAAAATAACTTACTAATAGCACAAAAGTTTAACAGGCAGAGAGGAACAACTCTAAATGTGGACATTTCAAAATATAATATACGAAAGAATTATATTATATCAATGTTCCTTGGACAGTGTTTGCCGTCTGAGAGAACATGACAAATCCTGGAGTCTATTAAATGAAAATCTACTTCGTTCTTTTTTATACCAAAGAAAATATCAAACTTTTTATTTGATCTTTGCTCTAAAAATTATTCAAATTACTTCACTTCTCACGATGTTATTTGTTTATTCATTTAGTTTTACTTGGAAAAAATTTCCTATTCTTGCTGAATAAATGTGTTTATGTCACACATTACTTAGGGACTATTATATATTTTTTAATGTTTATCAACAAAAACCTTCAATTTCATTTGCTAAAACTGCTTATTAGAATGCTTTTGCATAGTGATGATTGTCTCATAGATCTGCCAAATGAACACAATTCCAGTAATTTATTTTTCTACTTAAAATGAATATAGATGGCATGTCATTGCTGCAAGAAGTTGACAATCACAAAGCAGTAAACATAAAATAAAGTAAGCATAATAAAAAATAGAGAAAATACTCTGATTATTAATAATTTGAACTTGACAGGATCTGGAATCAACCATGAGACAATCTGGGTAAGGCCTAAGAGAGATTCTCTTGGTTTAAACAAAACAAAACAAAACACGTTTATTTTCTTTAAAAATTGTTAATGCATGTATGTATGTCTATGCGCATAGAGTGCAGGTGCCTGTGTTGGCCAGGAGAGGGTATCAGAATCTCTGTTGTGGTTCTTACAGGTTTTAGCTTCTTCCCGATGTAAGTGACTGTAAGAGAAACTTAACTCCATCCTCTTAACAATCAGAGGACACTTTTAATCTCTGATCCATCTCTCTAGCCTGATATCCCCTTAATTAACTGAAGTGGGAAGTCTGGACCTGACTGTGAGCAGCACCTTCCAGTGGTATACCAGAGATAAAAGAAAAGCTTTTACTCTTTATTTGATCTCTGTCCCCTCTTGTTGGCTAGTGAGTCTGGCTTTTTGTGGATGAGTGCTGATATCAGTACCCGGCTTATTCACCATTGTAACATGCCTTAAAGTCCTGTGACCTTCTAGTAATCTTGAGTGACTTTACTCCCATCGTGGTACTCCTGAGTCACCCAGTCATATACTAAACACATATTGGGTTCTTAACTACTTCAGTGTGGTGACGTCAATGTTCATCTAATGAATCCTCTCTTAATACATATTCATTCTATGTATTCTCCTCCTCTAGAGATCCCTGGCCAGTATAGACTGGAAAGCCTGTTGAGTGTTTCATGACATTATAGGATAATATTCCCAGGTGTGGAATATTTATTACATATAATGCTTAACAATACCACTATATGAGTCTTTTCTTCACTTGCAGCAATATTTATATTTTCCTAGCCTACGTCATGAAGTCAGAGCTGTGAAACCTGTGAGCTCTATTGAATGTGGATCTTGAGTACCTGAGGTCTTTTTGGTCTCTGATTGACTCTGAGACAAGGTTGAGTAGAAGGGCAAGATTTGTAATGAATACAACAGAAACAAGGATAATTTTTAGTCTGTGTACCTCTTTTCTCAAAAGTGCAGATTGCCCTTAGAAAGCTGGGGCCCTTTTTCCCCATAGAAAGGGGATGCATACTGATTTTCCGAATGTTACAATTTCTTCCCCTCTACTCTATAATTCCAGTGTCTACAAATTGGCTCTGCCTATCCCATCTCTATGTTTCACTCTCTTCTGTCCCCTCACATACATATAGGGACACAAAATCAAATTTAAATTCATTGACACTGACAAAAATCTATGTTATCATGATACAAGATATCCAGGGTAATAGGAGTTAATAGAATGATGATGTCCAAGCTTCCTATTGTGCAAAGAATAATGATACTTTCCATTTAACCTAGAAGGACGCATTTGTGTGTGTGTGTGTGTGTGTGTGTGTGTGTGTGTGTGTGTGTGTGTGTGTGTGTTTCTCCTTAGAGCAATGTTCAAAGTATCGCAACCTATACTTTCAGGTTTTAAATAATTTAAGAAACAAAATCTTTAAATTGCTGACATTTTGATGATCCTGTTTAACATCTTCACTTTAGGGGTACATGTGCCTAAAATATAACTTCCTTATTTGTGTATCTGTGTTAAAGGAACTTAGGATGACGCCCTATGGTGAAACTTATTCTTCCTATGAAACTTTAACTGGTTTTTATGTCTTAAACTCATCTTCACTCTCTCCCTAGTCAATGTTTTTGCTTTGACTTGTTCTTTATTAATTTGATCCTTCATAATTTAAAATCACATGTTATTCTTCCACAAGACTGTGCATGACTCGTTGAACAGTATGGCATATTGAATTTCCCAAAGCTCCTTCACCCATGCTTTATCTGAACACCATATAGAAAATTTTAAACGCTATCATATTGCTAAAATAAATTAATTCTTGGGATTTAAGTAAGTAATATGTTTAAATAGCCTTTTAGAATAACCAAGAGCTATCATTCATCTTATGTAAGTCACTTTCTCTTCATATTTCTGTACTAAATCAATGATTAAAAAAGGGACTATTTTGAACAACACTGTATTATTTATAAATCTAAACTATCATCACCATTAAACTGCTCAATTTGTTTGGTTTTTGGATTTCATCCTTGTCAGAAACAGCAAATGCAACTGGCATTAAAAATACCAACCTCATTTTACAGATGTGCTTTCTCCCAGAAAAAAAAAAAAAGCTCAAATCCATTGTTCTAATAGATGTTAAAAGATAACAAGGTAATGTAAAGGTCTGAATATCTGCATCATATGTCTTCTTAGAAGTGGAAGTTCTCTGTGTACGAAGGTGAAGGGAGTGACAACATTTTGTTCTAATAGTCATGTTAGTGTAAAATTAGAGAAGATTAAAGTTTAGACAGAAGATTTCATATGAGCAGTTGACATGTTGTAAATCATGCAAATTCCCCACTACAATAATTACTGTTCTCTTAAACCCCACACAGCAATGTTCTTCATAACCACCATGTGATCTCTAAAGCAGAGAAGACATGAGTACATTGGCCAAGGTATAATAGGTTTTAGAACATCTTATGCTGGCTCTTACTCTTCTAGCTATGATGTTAAACATGATGAATTAAAGTATTTATATTGCACTGAGATATCTCTACAGTTATTAAATTGTCTGACTGAGAATGCATAGCCCTGTCTTCATTCCTTTGTCTGCACCTAGGTGTAAGGGCATAAGACAACAAAAGAGAGTTGGAGTTTGAAGCAGTTTACTGACATAGCTGATAAATCTGAGTCACAGTCACAAAACACCAAGTAGTTTCATAATTGCTTAAGGCAATACACACGATGAAGCAAAATTCAAGGTAAAAAACATTTCTAGTATATATATTTTTTCTTTTTTTTTAATTAATTAAATGTATTCATTTATTTTATATCTTGACCACAGCTGCCCCTCCCTCATCTTCTCCCATTTCCTCCCCCAACTTCCCCTCTGCAGTCCCACCAACCACTCCTCATCTGTTTTTCTTCAGAAAGGGGCAGAACTCCCATGAGTATCAACAAAGTATGGCATATCAAGTGGAGGTAGGACCAACCTCCTCCCTTGTGTTAAGGCTGGGCAATGTAACCCAGTATGAGGAATAGGTTCCTAACAGCCAGCAAAAGTCTTAGGGACAGCCTCTGCTCCCACAACTAGGGATCCCACAAGTAGACCAAGCTACACTACTGTCACCTATATGTAGAGGGCCTAGGTTGGTCCTGTGCAGGTTCCCTGGCTGTTTGTCAAGACTCTGTGAACTACTATGAGCTTGGGTTACTTGTTTCTGTAGGTTTTTTTTTTTTTTTTTTTTTTTTTTTTTTTTTTTTTTTTTTGTGATGTCCGTACCCTCCTGGATCATACATTTCTTCCTACCTCTCTTCAGCAGGATTCCCTGAGATAAGCCCAATACTTGGCTGTGGGTCTCTGCATCTGTTTCCATTAGTTAATGAATGAACGCTCTCTGATGACAATTGGGTAGTCACCAATTCCCTTCACTTCATGTAGGTAGGACTGACTGTACGTCAATGGTTGTGTAGCCTAGGCAGTTTCCCAATCCCTCCATTGGAAATCCCACTCTGTCACAGGATATGGCCAGTTCAGACTACCCATCCACCATTGCTAAAAGTTTCTATAAGGCAAAGGACACTGTCAGTAGGACAAAAGAGTAGCCTACAGGATGGGAAAAACATCTTCACCAAACCCATAATGGATAGAGAGCTGATCTCCAAAATACATAAAGAACTCAAGAAACTAGAAGTGAACAAACCATATAATCCAATTTAAAAAAAAAATGAGGTATAGCTCTAAACAGAATTCTTAAAAGAAGACTCTCAAATGGCAGAGATACACTTAAAGAAATGTTCAATATCCTTAGTCCTTAGGGAAATTAAAATTAAAACTGCATGGAGATTCCATCTTATACCTGGCTAAGATATAATGGCTAAGATCAAAAACTCTGATAACAGCTCATGCTGGTGAGGATGTGGAGCAAGGGGAACACTCCTCCACTGCTTGTGGGAATGCAAACTTGTACAGCCACTTTAGAAATCAATATGGTGGTTTCTCAGAAATTTGAAAATCGATCTACCTCAAGACCCAGAGACACCACTTTTGGGCATACACCCAAAAGATGCTCAATCATACCACAAGGATACTTGCTCAACTATGTTCAAAGCAGCTTTATTCATAATAGCCAGAACCCCAAAACAATCTAGCAATGTATTAATTTGGAACTTTAAACGTATAGGATAGCTTATGAAATATATTGTTGTGTTTTACAATAAAAATGAAAAAAGTGAGAATTATTAGTCTCTTAAGATAGAAGAAAAGGAAACATTTTTGATTGAAAAATCCTGTTATTTTTCATGAAAATTCTTTCTAAATATTTGCATGTATTATCATAATGGTATAGAATATTATCATGAAGCTCTAAGAAAGGTGTTTTTCTAAAATAAAGGAAAAATATATTTAATGTCACCAAGTAATTAAGAAGAATGACATTGTGAAATGATATTTTCATTTGTGATTGTTTTCATCATTGTATTTACTAAAACAAAACTGAATGCAATAACAAAATGATAGTATATTCTAATTAGTAACCTTTAAATTCATTTGACAATATGTCACCAATAAGAAAAAAATCTTGAACTATTAAATAAATATGTGTTTTTAGGATGGAATGTTGTCATAGAATTATGTTCTCTAATTTGTTTCTAGGATTAGATGAATCAAGAATGTAGATTCGGCTGGGCGGTGGTGGCGCATGCCTTTAATCCCAACACTTGGGAGGCAGGGGCAGGCAGATCTTTGTGAGTTTGAGGCCAGCTTGGTCTATAGAGCAAGATCCAGGAAAGGCGCAAAGCTACACAGAGAAACCCTGTCTCGAAAAACTAAAAAAAAAAAAAAAATGCAGATTCATTTTCATTGTTTTTCAGAGAATATACATACAAATGCTGATGTGGATCACATGACCTAGGGAAATATCTTGCTCTTTCAATGTTCTTTCTGAAAGATGATACCCCTATTACTCAGCTGCATTTGTTTTTAATAAGAAAATACAAAGGCAAATATGCTTAATACCTTTCTCAGCCATCCTCTGAGAACCTTCTTTCTGCAGCAGATGGAAACAAACACAGAGACCCACAGCCAGACATTATGAAGAAAGTGAGAGATCTCGGAACATTCTGTTTCCTAAACTTTTTTGTTTTGAAAATTCACATATACATATAATGTTGCCTGATCAAATTTTCACACACATACACACACACACACACACACACACACACACACACACACACACACACAAACATACACACACACACACACACACACACACGAATGCTTACACCACATACCCCCAAACACACATCTCTTTCCCTCCAACTGCTCCCATACCCCCACTCACTACTACCAGTAGGGTAGTCTCGGTGTGTTTAAAAGAAGCCACTCATTCATTGTACAATATATTCAATCCATCAAAATCCTTTTTCTCCTGTATAAATAAACTGTATTTGTAGTTTTTACTTATTTTACTACATCTATTAAGTCTATCACTGTTAGTGCTTGTTTTGAAGAATGTATCACCTGTGGGAGTCCGTTTTCAGGTTCCTCCTGCTTTATCCAGCAGGTCTGCATAAAGAGGATGATTGGACCACGGACCTGAGTGCACTTGTCTGAAATGGTCTGCATGTGGCTGTGCTGGGGGAGGGGGGGAGGTCTTTTGCTCCACCCCTTGGCGTCTCTATAAATGCCTTAGGGCAGAGACAGTCAGGACTCCTTGGAATAGGTTCCAGGCCCTCTCCAGGCTATCTTGTATTCTCTATCTGTTTATCTCCCAATCTAAATCTTTCTATCTAATATTTCCTGCTGCTTGCACTCAAGAAAACTCTGGGGAACTGTGGGGTTGGTGGGTAAACGCCCCGCAGAATCCCCTAAGCAGGCATCTGTGTGTCTGCCTTCTTAGGCAACTACAAGCAAAATTACTGACAGCAACTGTTCTTAAGTTCACAACTTGACACAAGTTATTCTTATTCTCCAGTAAAATTCACTGGTATCACTTTAAATAAAAGACAGAAAACAAACAACAAATGTGTAAAGCTCTCCAAAGTCCAGTAACCTTTGATTTCCCGCTCTGTTTTCCTGATTTCCTCTGCTGTTCCACAGTGTTTAATTATAGTGATCCAATTGCTATGAATTGAACACCTCAGGCACACTTTCACCTCCATGTCAGTCCTTTGGCTTTCTTATTGTCTTTGCATGTACAAAGGCATCTTTTTCTTTTTGTTTATCTGATTATCAATAACATGAACTTGATATGAAATTGTACCAAAACTCTAGCCACTAGTTCTGGAATATTAAGTGTGGGTTTCAATCACAAAATGCAGGAATTGCTGTACCTATTTTTTAATCCCAAGTATGTATTTAAGTATTTTTTTAATATTTATTTATTTATGAGAGGGCACACATGCCACAGAGTTCATGTGGCCATTGCGAGGTAACATGCTAGAGTCAGTTCTTTCCCTTAACAATGTGGATCCCAGGCAGTGAACAAACTCACATGAGGTTTTTGGGCAGGTGTCTTTACCCACTGAACCCGCTCGTCATCTCCTTTGGGTTTTTTTGTTTGTTTGTTTTTATAATTCAGATATTCATCTTCTGTCAGATGTATAATCAGAAAGGGCCTTTCGCCCATTCTGTAAGCTGTTATCTTCACTGGCTTGTTTCCTTTGTTGTACTGAAGCTTTGTAATTTAATGAGGTCCTATTTATTAACTGTTAATATGCTAACTGCTATTTGTTATTTTTGTGTGTATGTTTCCCCTCAAATAGCTGTAGTTCTGCTAAGAAATGCTTGCCTTTGCCTATACCTTGAAATGATTTATTTACTTTTCCCTCTGTTTCAGAATTTCATGTCTAAATATGAAAATCTTTAATGCATTTGGGGGTGATTTTTTTTACATGAAACACAGGGATATGATAGATTCATACTTCCTCAGATGAGTATCCAATTTCCCCAGTACAGGTTGTTGTATCTTTAAAGTTTATTTTTTTCAACTTTTTCAAAAATAAACTGGCTGTTCATATGGATGTATATCTGTATCCTGTATATTCCACATTGATCAATGTGTGTGTGTTTGTGTCAACAACATGACATTTTTGTTCTTAAGAATCTGTATTATAACTTGAAATCAGGAAAGGTGATTCTTCCAGTATTATTCATTTTGCTTAGAATTGCTTTGAATATCTGTGGGTTTTTTGTGCATGCATATCAGTTTTACACAACTGAATACATATATATGGAATATTAGAATGGAATTGTGGATTTAAATGAATATGTAGATACCTTTTGCTCTTAAAGTCATTTTTTTGCAGTGTTAATTTTTTCAACCTATAAACACAGTTTGTGTATCTTTCCATCATTTGTGTTTTCATTTCTTTACTGTTTAAAGTGTTCAGTATAGAGTTATTTCACTTCCTTGTTGGATTTATTCCAGTATGTTTTTTGACTGCAGTTATGATTAGAGTAATTTTTCCAGCGTGTTTCTGGTCGATAGGAAGAGTCTGTAGGAATTGTCTATAGAAAGGGTCCATAGGTAGGGTCTTTAGGAATGGTCTATAGGAAGTTTCTATATGTAGGGTCTCTAGGAAGGTTTCTGGTTCTGAATGTTCATTGTCTACCTTGACATGTTTCTGAAAGCCTTGTTTAGATTTACTAGTTTTCTTATATGTAGAAACACATAATTTACAAATAAAGATATTTGATATTATCTCTTAAGTGTATTCCTTTTGCCCTTCTTATTTCTCTAGATAACATTTCAATTGCTTTACTGAAGGAAAACAGAGGGAATGGACACTCTTCTCTTATTAATGATTCTATTGAAATTTTGTTTCATTTTTTCCTCCATTCAGGTCTCCTTATCGTTAACATCATCTGTGTGAAGACTGAAATTTAGTTTCTTGTCACAACATTTGGCTACAATGCTTTGGATTCAAATGCAGAATTCCACCTCTATGTTTATTCAATTGCAAGTTTAAAACAAAAGTTAAATTATGTTTAAAATATTCCCTAATTTTTCTTACTATTCCTGATATGCTCAGCTCCTTTGCCATGCAGGATGGTATGCTGGCTTCTTTGGGCTGTCCACATTACTTCCAGTTTGGTGGCTATAAATTGTGATGTGGAGAAGAGAAATTGCAGCTGACGACCTGTTAGCACTCCATTTCATGAATGCACTAATTTCAATTGTCATTGGGCTTCTATATCATTGAGAAAGAAGAAAAAGAAGACTCCTCAATAGAACACTATATAGCAAAGAACGAAGGTCTGGAGAAACCTTACACATGCATGGCTGTGTTTGATTGCAAGCAGTAAGGGATGATGTGCAATGCCGGTAAAATTTTTGGACTAATGGGACACATATTTAGTTTGAGAATAACAGTTTCATTAAGCTATAAGAAAATAAAATACAGAAAAATATATTTACCATGTTAAAATACATGTAATTTATCTATTATAGTTTTTAATTAAATCAAACCAAATGTGATAATGAAATAATAGAATCAGGCAGAAAGATATTCTAAGAGCAACAAATATATTTGAAAATCCTTGTTTTATTAGGATTAGGGTCTAATAACTGAAGAATTTGAAATAACATGTACTGGATGGTTTGATTATCTCTTGGTTATGATTCTCGTCCTTTAAAAATTAAACCAAAGTAGGAGTGAATAGGCAGATACTTATTTAAAAGGCTTCAGCTGTGTTTAGTCCTCTACTAGCTCGACTTTTTTATTTAACTTAATTTTTGTATCTGCATTAGCACCTTAAAATTTTGTGGATTATATTTGCCTTGATCACTGAAAAAAAAAAGTATAAAACAACTCAGAAGAACTCTGAAGTTGCATCAGAAATAGAAGGGATTTGGATATATATTTTTATAAAATATATTATCTCAATTAAGATGTCAGATAGTCTCAATTTTTTCTTTACTTAAGAAATGTTATCATTCAGAATTCCTTCAATGCTTGAAGTAAACAAAAATGAAAACAGAAGAGGAACTTTACAGTTCCTGGATTTACCTAGTGATTATCTTAAAATGTTTCTATATGGACTACAGGGATGGCACAGGAATTCTGAGTACTTCCTGCCCTTGCAGAGACCAGGGTTCTTTCCCATCTTCTGCATGGTGTCTCACAACTGTTTCTAGTTCATGTTCAGAGGAGTCAATGCCTTTTTCTGTCAGCTTGCTGCTTCATGCCCATATGAGGTACGCATCCATATGATCAGTCAAACACACATGCACATACGAAATGTTTTTAAAAGAAAATGGTTTGACAATGACCAATTATGGTTCACAGTGGGTATCTAGGTTGCTTTTAAGACAAAAAGAAGTCAGACCAACATATCATTACACTTAAAACTCTGCTTTGCTTGGCCACCAGTAAACTCTGTTTCAAATATTCAAAAATATACAGATAAAACCCATTCCACCCATGTGAGACAGATGCTTCATGCACTCATTCACTTTGTTTTGGAAGGAAATGAAAATAGCAATATAAGAAGTTCCTGATGGTATAGATAAAAAGTTAATAGGAGTTTATAATAGAAAACATGAATTAAATAAAAGTATACGGTGTTTTAGACAAAAAGGTAGTATTAGAGTTGTATAAATTACAGATATACTTAAATGTAAATTTAAAACAAGGACATGTTTGAGTGTATTTTCCCAAACACCGAGTGATAAGTTTCAGTCCCCCGGTAGTGAGTAATGCCAAGGACAAAATAAGTCAGATCGGGCAAATTAATAAATCCAGTTTTCATCTGAGCAGAGCAAAGCACCTCCCGGGTGGCCCTCAGAGGGAAGACAACACAAAGAGCACACAGCAGGTGTGGTAACCCGGTCTTAAATAGCCTGTAGGTGTGGTCCTGACCAGCCCCAAGGAGAAGGGGAGAAACTGACTCTAGGTGGCTTTCTTAGGAGCAGGGTCTGAGGAGAGAGAGAGGTGGGGCTTCCACCTAATCATCCCAGACTCCTTGGTGTTGGCAGGAATTCCAGCTGAACTCTGAGGTTTTCATATATGTGTCCATTAATAGTCACAGTAGTTCTTGAAAAAAAAATCCAGTAATCTTTGTCTAGAATAAAAATAAGTTTTTGTTTGTTTTGTTTTGTTTCAGGTCATTAAGCCAATCAGTAATGGGTCCAATATTTGAACTGTGAGTTTTCTTGCGTCATGATTTATCCATAACCATGGCACCAAAGTCAGGGGAGATAATGTAAATACACTAAAGGAAGAGATAAATAGGAATGGCTTGGTTTGACACTATTGAATCAGTCTTTAGAACAGAGTTATTATTACAGAAGAAGAGGGAGGGGAACAGGAATGCCAGCCCCCTAGCTGAGGACTTACTGACAGTTGATGACTGTTAGGACAAAGAATCAATTTTCTTTAGGGATGTGATATCTGGAAGGTTAAACATGCTCCAGAAAATGAGCCCACACACATGAATATAGGAGAACTAATTGGACTTAAAGCACAACTTATAAAATAAAAAGATACACGAAGCTGAGCGGCAGTGACACACGCCTTTAATCCCAGCACTAAGGAGGCAGAGCTAGGCGGATCTCTGGGAGTTTGAGGTCAGCCTGGTCTACAGAGGGAGATCCAGGACAGGCACCAAAACTACACGGAGAAACTCTGTCACAAAAAAAAAAAATATAAAAATAAAAAGATACACAAATTTCAGAGGACGGAAAGGAGGTAGGAGGCCTCAGACAGGAGTAAGAAGAGTGAACACCGTTTACATGCATGAAATTCTCAAAGAGTAAATAAAAATCCTTCTATTTTGAAAAAGAAAAATATCATCAATTTATTTAACATCATTGACTTAGAATAACACTCTGGGAGAAGAGTATGCATGACTTTTCTGTTGAACCTCTAGAGAGTCTATAACAGCTATTTGACAGGGGATATCAGAAGGTATAGGCTAACACAAGAGTGGAATCTTGGCAATTTATATTCTGGGCAAGTGGAAGTCAGCAGGCATTTCATAATAGGAAAGTACCATAGTCATATAAATTGGTTGAATATATAAATAAATTTATATGACATTGGGTAGATATTTTATTGTTGAGACCTTTCCCTCAAATTGGATATCCATTATTCTATTTATCATTAAGCTATATATAAACAGAAAAATCAATCTAAATACATGTTATTTATAAACAAAACACATTTTAAAAATAGCTCATTAAAATCACTAGTAGGGTACCTCTGTTTCATGACACACTATTTTTCTGCAAATGAATTTCTAAAGTTATTGAAATGAGAACGTTTTCTATGGTAGAGAGGTGTTTGGAGCAACATCTGTTTAATCAACAATTTTTAAATTCCATCTTCATCTCTCTCTTCATTAGCTATTCATCTGGAGTTTAAAAAAAAAAAAAGCCCATCTGCATTTTCTTTTTTCCCCTACCCAGTACCAATTTTATATTTCCTGTTGTGCTTAACTTTGCATTAGTAGTGGCATGGGCTTGTCATCAGATGAACATGTCACCTAAATCATAGAATAGGTGACAGATCCTTCACATTGCTTAGCTCTCACCTCTATTCCTCTTGCGAAAGCACTCTTTGAAGAAAGGACCAGATGCTCTCCCTCACACTCCTGAGGAGCAGATTGCCAGCTTGCATTCAGGTTCAACACTCATTGAGTGGCTATTTCTTATATCTCCCTCGAGTTAGGGCGCCAGGTATATTTATCCCCAAAACACACACAGAAAATAACTTCTCAGTCTGTGCTTCCTTAGCGAGTCACTATGCAGACGTCTGGCAAGCTGAGTTCATGCACTGAATACCTCCTCAGCACTGGGTTATTTGCTGCAATTGAAATGGGGTCAGGGAGTCTCTTGAATTCACCATGCCACACCAATTACTCTGATTCCCTTTTTAGTGCTGGCTAGGTTGATGCAATTAGCAAGCCAGAAACGGTACCATTTCAGGGGTCATTTTCACACTCTGTAGCTGGAGCAATTACTACTATACTGAGCTCAAATGAAATTCCTTTCACTGACCTTTCAGGCTCAGGCCATAGCATTTCCTTTTCATTTTATTGCTGTGTCTGCCTCCACTCCGCCTGCAGAACTCAGGGATAACAATGCTTCAGGAGTCTGACTTGCACTGTTGAATGTAAAGCCGTTCTCAGGAATCTCCTGTTTACATCTTCTCGGTCATTGGTCTATGATTACCTGTGCTGATACGTTCACTCCTAGTTTTGCCAAAGCTAAAATAATTTCCTTAGAGGACCAATTGATTAGGAAATTACTGCTTTTGTTGCACTGGATTTCTCATTTATAATGATTAAAATAAAAAAAGTATTTATTTTGTTGGTTTAGGATTTATTTTCACTTTAGCTTGTTATTATGAACTGAGAATATAGTTTTCAATTCCACAGCTATTCCATATTTGCACTTGAATGTTACCCAGTGTCCAATTTGAGCACTAGTCCAGATAGTTCTTAAAGATAGGAAAAGGAAAATATGTGTGGCAGGAAGTTTTCACAAGATCATCTTTCTGTTCTAACAATGCCTATCTATCCATTTTCAGATTATGTAAACATATACCATATTCCACTAAGGAAAAGAAAACTTTAGGCATGTGATTAAATTTAGTGATCTGAAGACTGGGTACCTATTCTCAATGGATTATCTAGATGGGATATTCTGTTCTAGTATGTCTTAACAAGTAAAGAAATTTTGTCATTTGGAGATGGAGTGCAGAGATATTAAAAGTGGGAGGACTTAGCTGCTTAGTTCTGGTTCTAAATGGAAAGATCAGCCAATGAAGAGGAATACAGGTGCCTTTGTGGTGGGTGGGCTTTACACTAACAATTAGCAAGGGAAGAAAATGAGGGAATCTAACCCTAGCACCTGGTCTGCCAACCTGCATGAGACAGAAAGAGCATTATCCAAGCCTCTAGAGAGGAACAGAGAACAGTTTTCATGATGTGTTCTCATGAAACTGTGAGAAGAGGACACACTTGCATCATGTTAGACCTGATCTTCTGACATACAAGAGTGAGAAACACAACTGTGTTGGTTTAAACCAGACAATTTTAGACATTTGTTTCAACCACAATAGAAAATTTCTTCGTTTTGAATGGTAACACCAAGACAAGAAGTTATTTAAAGTGTGGAAATCACTATGGAACTGGCAAGTGGGATTCTGGGAGGCATTTTAAGCATAATAAAGGAAAGACAGCAATCACTGAATCAGCATGTAGATTTAGTAATGTTGTAGAACATCCCTTTACACTATGTGAAGATATGTCACTGTGACTGGTTTAATAAAACCTGAACAGCCAATAGCTATGAAGGATTTCCAGGCACAGAGGACACTGGAAAGAAGAAGGGTGGAGATGCTAGACACACAGAGAGGAAGTAAGACATGCATGAGGACAGGTAAATACCACGAATCATATGGCAACACATAGATGAGTAGAAATGGGCTAATTTAGCATATAAGAGCTATTGGGCAAGCAAGCTCTAGGCTGAGCTTTCATAATTAATAAGTAGTCTCCATGTCCTGATTTTAAAGCTGGCAGGCAGGACACAGAATGACTCTCTACAGAGTAGATAAAATGACTTACCTACCTGGGAACTGTATACAATAAGACATGGAAAGTGGGTCTGTGAAGATGTATTTAAATTTATAGATCTTAATATAAAAGTATTATGTACATCAAATGTGGTTAATGTGGGTCCTTAAAAGCCCAAATCATTCTTCAGTTTGTCAAAAGAAAGACTAGGAATGAATGTCAGAGAAGAAACTAGTTTTGTTGCTGCTTTTGAAATTGAAGAGAGAAATATGAGTAGAAACACAGGGTGAAATATGACTCTAAGAGGTGCAACTAGACGGACTTTATCCTGTTGTCACTTGAAGCTAAATTCTGCCAAAAAAATAACTAAATGGAACTGAAATAGAGAGAAGAGAGTACACAGAATTAAAAGTTTGAAGGAACTGGGTGGTGTTGGTGCACGCCTTTAGTCCCAGCACTCGGGAGGCAGAGCTAGGTGGAGCTCTGTGACTTCTAGGCCAGCCTGGTCTCCAGAGCAAGATCCAGGATAGGCACAAAAACTACGTGGAGAAATCCTGTCTCGAAAACAAACAAACAAAAACAAAATAAAAAGCTTGAAGGAAACTTCTAAGGACTAATGAGTATGCTCAGACTCTCAACAGAGGAACAGGGTCAGTATCGTGATTTTTTTTGAAGGATATCAAGACAGATTTCTCAGTGTTCCATACTCAGTAACATTATACATTTTAGGATTAATGAAAATTTCTGAAACAGAGGATTATAATGACTGTACATAATTATGATTCCCAATGTCTTGTTTTGAAATAAGCAGAGCCATGATGTTCCTCTGTGTAACAGCACTGAATGAGCCATAGCAGAGAATGTGTACATAGTGGTGTGAGGGTTGGAAATGGAGCTTAGGTGTAGAGTGATTGCTTGACATATGTGAGGTCCTTTGTTGATTCCAAGCATGCCAGATAAAAGGGAAATAATTTACATTGATACTGCAATCTGATGTTAATTAGGCAAATGTTTGAGAGTTGGGGTGCCTAGAATTTCTTAGCATGACTCTGGAAGAACCTACTGTTGCACATGCCAATACCATTGTTTTTCTTTCTCTGGGATTTTAAAATGTCTTTTTTTTTTCTTTTTAGTATAATTATCAAAGTTTTGGAAACAGATGGATTAGTAACTTAAAAGCAGTAAAAGGCCAATAAAAGCACTATTGTCAGTCTAGCAAAAATTTATACTGGCCTGTTTAGGCATTCCTCAATTTTTTTGTTTACATTTCATTACATACATAAATATTAAATATTTAGGATGATAAATATAGCTTAGAAGTAACTTAAAAGGTATATTTTTCTTCTAATCTTCAAGGCTAGAACCAAACCCAGGGTCTTGTGCATGTTAGGCACGCCCTTTCTATCACTGAGATTCAGTGACACATTTCTTAATTGTTATTTCTTTTAATTGAGTTAGGAACTTACTGAGTCACCCTATTTATTTTTGAACATATTCTGTATGTCAGGGAAACTGAACTCATGATCCAATACTATTGTCCTCATTACATCCCAGATGTAACTGTCAACCACTCTTATTTCCAGAAAATATGGGTTTAACAGATTATTATAGCCACTTGATTTTGTGATTTTTATTAGTGTAATCATGCACTTAAGACATAAATACTAGTCTTATGTTTTAGGAAGTTGAGTATGACAGGTTTTATTCTTTATGTGTAAATATATTTATTCAAGTATGTAATTGGGAAATCTAAACTTTCAGTTATTCAATTATTCTTTTCATTTCTGTGTAGACTTTTTGATAGTTGATTGATAGCTCCTATTAGGATGGAGAGATTTCTTGCTATGAATATGCATGTGTGCTCCTGAAAGCAGACATGTTTAGTTTTGTTTTAATATCCACAGTGTCTTCTTAGTGCATTTGCTTGAGTAGCTTCAGATGTTGTTACAGCATGGTGGACCATAAATCATTAATTTATTGTTCTTGTTAGCAGCATTTTCTAAATTGACCAGTTAAAACATGAACAAATCCACCAGTTTCCCCCAAATAGTGCTATTGTGTGGGTTACATTGACACCATGAGCCATTTTGCACATATCAAATTAAGTCATCAGTTCTAAGGTCATCCCCAGATTTTATTTTAAAAGTTGCAAACTAGACACTTGAAGAAGTATCTTTATTGAAGTAAGCAAAATGGAAACTTTAGGGAGTGAGGTTTTTCATTGTTTGTTATTTGTTTATTTATTTATTGTTTGTTTGTTTTTCAAGACAGGGTTTCTCTGTGTAGCTTTGTGCCTTTCCCAGAACTCACTCTGTATCCCAGGCTGGCCTGGAACTCACAGAGATCCACCTGCCTCTGCCTCCTGAGTGCTGGGATTAAAGGCGTGCGCCACCACTGCCCGGCTGTTTCTTGTTTATTTTTTAAGACAAGTTCTCATATAGTCCACATCAACCTCCAACTTGCTATGTAGCTCAGAATAATTTTAAATTGATTTTCTAGCGTCCAACTCCCAAGCTCCGGTATTACAGACATGAACCACCATACACATTTGGGAATAAGTTGTATATAGTAAAAAAGTTAAAGTTTCTGTGATAGCAAATTAGGAATGACTGATGATAATTTTATTGGACTTAATTTTGTAAGTTATATTTTCATTAATTGGACATATTCTAAAATTATAAAAATGTGGCAAGAAACATGGTATAATTTTGTACTAATAAATTTAAGAAAGAAAACCGACTCCCCCTCTCTCAGCAGTGACCAGTTTCCAATAATGCCTCAGCTAGTGGAACTTTATGCCTACTTTCCCTCTTCATGATAGAATTTTCATCTGGCTTGAGTTTGCAAAAGTTCTGTGCTGGAAACCCTCTTAGGTTGACCATGACACAGTGGATATCCACACACTCAAAAGTATGTAAGCAGCACAAAAGAGTAATAATGGAGACATAAAATTCAATGTCTGTAGGATGGGAGATGTATCTGGGAGAAGTCTGGAGAGAGCATGAATACAGTGAGGATGGTAAGGGGAAAGAGCAAATAGAACAAGAAGTGACTGTTGAACCATGAATTAGCAGAACAAAAGAAGAAGCTCTCCATGAAAAGTGATACATAATTTCAAGAAAATGTGTATTTGTTCTTGAATGATGATAAATGATGTCAAGGTTTTAAGAGGTTATTGATATGTATTAAGCAAAACATTAAGACAATAACTTTTCTTTCTAATCAGAGGCCTTTAATGAATCACATGGCCAGTATTCATAAAAATTATTAGCCCCATCAAGACACTGAAATTGTCATAGTATTATATTCAGCAGGGCAAGATGGACTAGGGATAATTCATATATAGGTTGTGTATATTTTCTTCATTGAGTTAATGCATAAGTTATCAATCTTGTTGATGGCAAAATTATCAGGATTATAAATATGAATGCATCCATAGTTTGTTTTATATGGCATTTAAATATTTTAGACTACGTGGACTTGTAATTTTTTTTAAATGTTTATCAGTTTTGGCAAAGATTAATAGAAGAGTGCTAGTGTAAGAATTCTAGCATTCATATATGAGTCTTAAATCTAAAATCTTTACTCTCCCGTTTGGAGCAAAGGTTACATAAACCTGGAAAATAATAAATGAAGTCATCTTATTCCATCTGATTTAATACATTGCTATCATGTTGGTAGCTTAAACAGCAGACATTCATTTTACACATACTTGGCAACTGGGAAACATGATATTAGGAGAGTAGCATGGTCAGATTATATTGGGGCTCCATTCTTCAATTTTAACAATCTTTTTGAGAAGAATAGAGAGAAGGCAAGAGTGAAAAGGGAGAGAAGAAGAGAGAGAGTCACAGAGAGGGAGAATGTTTACTCATGTATATCTTCGCATCAATTTACTAATTCACTAATTTCACAATGGATTCCCTCTTCTAATAGCCTAGGACCCAACTATCCTTCAATGGTCTTGTTGTCAAATAGTGTTACATTGAACATTGGCGGTTCAACATATAGATTTGATCTAAGTAGTTTAAGTTTATATGACATGGTTTTAAGATAACATGTGTAGGGTTCATCACAAAAAAAGGATAGTATGGCTTTTAAAAGAAATTCACTTTAATAAAAATACTTGTGAAACAATGTAAATAAATAATAGTTTTATATTTTTATTGTAATATATAAAATTGATATGTAAATATGTATATTTCTTATTTAACAAAAACTGAAGCATAGCTAATTTTACTTCTCCTCTGAACTTGTATATTCTAAGATTTTAGAGCATCCATCCATTGCTACTAGCTGCTGTCATAGTTCATCCATCATCACCATAACAAAATATCAGATGTAAACTACTTTGATAAACAGGCATTTATTGCAGCTCATGCATCTGCAGGTGCAAGGCTGAGAGTCCAAATATTCTGAAGAACTTGATGGAAGATTCCCATGATGTCTAAGGGCATACCAAGTAAACAAAAAGTCAGCATGGGTGTGTCTATGTGTTTGATGTTCTTTCTCCATTTTTTTTAATTGAGAAGAGATTATTTTCTCATACAATATATCCTGATTATAATTTTCCCTCACTCTGTTCCTTCCAATCCCTCCTTACCTCTTCTCACCTGCAGATCTCTTTCTTTTTTTTTTTTTTTTTTTTTTTTTTTCTTTAATTTATTTTAATTTATTTTGCTATACAATTCAGTTCTACATATCGGTCACGGATTCCCTTGTTCTCCCCCCTCCCGTCCCCCTCACCTTCCCCCCAACGCCCCCCCCCCATTCCCATCTCCTCCAGGGCAAAGCCTTCCCCACAGACTGAGGTCAACCTGGTAGACTCAGTCCAGGTAGGTCTAGTCCCCTCCTCCCAGGCCAAGCCAAACAATCCTGCATAGGCCCCAGGTTTCAAACAGCCAACTCATGCAATGAGCACAAGATCTGGTCCCACTGCCTGGATGCCTCCCAAACAGATCAAGCCAATCAACTGTCTCACCCATTCGGAGGGCCTGATCCAGTGTGGACCCCTCAGCCATTGGTTCATAGTTCATGTGTTTCCATTCATTTGGCTATTTGTCCCTGTGCTTTATCCAACCTTGGTCTCAACAATTCTCGCTCATATAAACCCTCCTCATTCTCGTTGATTGGACTCCCAGAGATCCACCCGGGGCCTAGTCATGGATCTCTGCATCCAGATCCCTCAGTAGTTGGATTGGAGACTACTTCCTAAATAGAACACCAGTAGCACAGACTCTGAGAGAAACAATCAATCAATGGGACCTTTTGAAACTGAGAAGCTTTTGTAGAGCAAAGGATACGGTCAACAAGGCAAAGCGACAGCCTACAGAATGGGAAAAGATCTTCACCAACCCCACATCTGACAGAGGACTGATATCCAGAATATATAAGGAACTCAAGAAATTAGACATCAAAATGCCCAACAGTCCAATTAAGAAATGGGCTATAGAACTAAACAGAGAATTCTCAACAGAGGAAACTCAAATGGCCGAAAGACATTTAAGGAATTGCTCATCATCCCTAATCATCAGGGAAATGCAAATCAAAACAACTCTGAGATCTCTTTCTTGAAATGGCAAGCAAAGGGTCTGCATGGATTTACACTAGGTCCTTTGCATATATGTAATGACTGCTTGGAGTTCTTGTGAGACTCCTCATTGTGGGAGTGGGTGTTTCTCTAACTCTTTTTTTTTCTGTCTTGGGACCCTTTTCTCCTATTATGTTGCAGTTTCAATATGAGCACTTTTGCCTTGTCATATTGTATCTTGTTTTCTCGTATCTGGCCGTCTTCTCTTAGAGACCACCTCTTTTCTGAAGAAAAATGGAAGGGGAGTAGAGCTGTTGGGGAGAGGAGTTGAGAAGAGATAGGAGAAGAAGGAGGTGAAACTGTGGTTGGGATGTATTGTGTGTGTGCAGAATCTATTTTCAAATAAAAATAATGATTAAAAATGAGAAAGAACAGGATTCTAAGAGATAACAACCAAATGTGACAAAATAATATATAACAAAATGAAGCAAAAACTCTCATATCAAAGTTGGACACAGTAACACAACATGAGGAAAAGAGTCCTAAGAGCAGGCAAGTGTCAAAAACCCACTAATTCTCAGTCAGGAGTCCCATAAAAATATGAAACTAATACTCATAGCTATAGTATATATGCAGAGGACCTGGTGTAGACCAATGTAGGCCCTGTACTTGCTGATTCAGTTTTTTTTTTTTTTTTTTTTTTTTTTTTTTTGAGGGCATACGGCCTTGGTTAGTTGATTCAGAGGGGCTTGTTCTCCATCCCCTCTGACTTACAGTTTTTCGACCTCCTCTTCTTTGAAATTGCCTGGGCTCTCAGGGGAGGGATTGATGGAGAACTCTGATTTAGACTCTCTCTCCACACAATGTCTGGATGTGTCTCTGTATCTTTTCCCATCCTTTGCTCAAGGAAACCTCTCTGATGATTATTGGATAAGCCACTGATTTGTGAGTATAGCAGAATATCATTAGGAATCATTTCACTGATTTTTGGATAAGCCACTGTTTTGTGGGTATAGCAGAATATCATTAGGAATCATTTCATTGATTCTTTTATTTGCTCAGTATCATTAGGTTTTATCCTAGGTCCTTGGGCTATCTAGTCTCCAGTTCTTGGTTACCAAAGCACTGTCATGTATAGGTTCCTTCTCATCAAGCCAGCCTTAAGTAAAATCAGACGTTGTTTGGCTACATCCACAAGTTCTGTACCACCATTGCCCTAGCATATTTTGCAGACAGGACAGATTGTAGGTCAATGGTCTTGTGGTTGTGTTGGTGTGAAGGTTTCTCTTTCAGTAGTCTACAGAGTATCTTCCTGCATACAGAGATTAGAACATAGGAGTAACATAGGAGTAAAGGTTTCATGTAGGAATCAGCTCAACTTCTCCATGTTCAATGAATTGTGTGGGTGTTGTAATTGGCAATAGGGTCCTGCTGTGAGTTTGGAGATAGTGACCTTTTGTCTTAGCATCAGCCTGGGTTGTTTGGGGTTTTCCATGGGACCCCTCTTGGCTAACAACTCAATTCAATGAAACCCAAACCCATCACTTACCTGGCTAGAAGAAATGAACAGATGAGACTCAGTATCCCCTGTTACTAGGAGTTCTCATTCTGATCACCTTCCTGGATTCTACGAAATTTCCACAGCACTAGGTTTCCACACCACCTCCTAAATGCCCACAAATTCAAGCAGTCTCTCCCTGCATTCTCTTCCTCCATCTCATCTCTCCCCTGCCACCTCTTCCCTCCCCACCTGTCCCAGTCCCCACAGGAAATGTGTTCTATTTCTCCTTCCCAGAGAGATGCATGTATCTATCCTAGACCTCTTCTCTTTACCTAAATTCTCTGGGAGTAGAGGTTGTAGCTTGGTTATCATTTATTTAATGGCTAATGTCCATGTATAAGTTAGTACACACAATCTTTGTGTTTCCTGGTCTGGATTACTTCACTCAGGATGAATTTTTCTAGTTCCATCTGTTTGCCTACAAATTTCATTATGTCATTTTTTAAGAGCTGACAAATACTCTATTTTGTAACTGCATCACATTTGTTTACCCATTCTTCTGATGAGGGGCATTTAGGTTGTTTCCAGTTTCTGGCTATTATGAATAAATCCACAATGTACATGGTTGAGCAAGTGTCTTTGTGACACGACTGAGCATCCTGTCCTTTAGGTATATGGCCAAGAATAGCATAGCTCGGTTTTGAGATATATAAAGTCCCAATTTTCTACAGAACTACCATTTTGATTCCCATACTGGGTGCAAAAGTTTGCACTCCCACCAGCAATGGAGGAGTGTTCCAGTTACTCCCCATTCTTACTAGCATTTAGCCGTTCTGACATGAGTAAGTTGAAATCTCAAAGTAGTTTTGATTTGTATTTTCCTGATGGCTAAGGATGTAGAACATTTCTAAAAATCTTCTCAGTCATTTGAGATTCCTCTGTTGAGGATTCTCTGTTTAGATCTGTACCCATTTTTAATTGGATTATGTGAGTATTGATATCTAATTGCTTGAGTTCTGTATCTATTTTGGATATTAGTCCTCTACCAGATATGGAATTGGTAAAAAATCTTTTCTCATTCTGTAGGCTGCTGCTTTGTCCAGTTGGTGGTGTCTTTTGCCATACATAAGGTTTTCAGTTTCCTGAGGTTGCATTTATTAATTATTGATATTAGTTTCTGCACTATAGGTGTTTTGCTCAGAAAAAAAAATGTCTCCTATGTGAAAGAGTTCCCACTTTCTCTTTTATCAGGTTCAGTATATCTGGTTTTATGTTGAGATTTTTGATCCACTTAGACTAGATATTGTAAAGGGTGATAAATATGAATTAATTTGCATTCTTCCGCATGCAGACATCCAGTTTGACCAGCACAATTTGTTGAAGATGTTGTCTTTTCCTATTGTATATTTCTGGTTTCCATATCAAAAATCAGGTGTCAATAGGTTTGTGGGTTTATGTATTGGTCTTCAATCTGATTGTATTGATCAACATATCTTTTTTTAAATGCCAATACCATGCCAGTTTTACTGCATTAGCTCTGTGATACAACTTGAGATCAGGTATGCTGATACTTCCAATATTTCTTTTATTGTTCAGGAATGTTTTAGCTATTCTGCTTTTTCTCCTGTGAAGTGGAGAAACTGTCCTTTCAAGGTCTGTAAATAATTGTGTTGGAATTTTGATGAGGATTGCATTAAAGCTATAGATTGCTTTTGTTAAGTTGGCCATTTTTACTACCATTAATCCTACTGATCCATGAACATAGGGCATCTTTCCATCTTCTTCAATGTTTTTCTTCAAAGACTTAATTTTTTTTATCATCCAGGTATTTCACTTGCCTGGTTAGAGTTACCCCTAGACATTTTATATAATATAGGATACCACTAAAGTGGTTGTTTCCCTGATTTCTTTCTCGGCCCCTTTGTGACTTGTATGTAGAAGGACTATTTTTTTTCAGTTAATATTTTATCCAGTCACTTCCCTGAAAATGTTTTTCAGCTGTAGGAGTTCTCTGGTGGAATTTTTAGGGCCACTTGTATATACTATTATATTATCTGTAAATAATTACATTTTGACTTCTTTTCCAATTTGTATCCACTTGATCTCCTTCAGTTGTCTTATTGCTCTTGATAAGGCTTCAAGTATTATAGTGAATAGGTATGGAAAGAGTGGACATCATTGTATGATTTCTGATTTTAATGGAATTCTTTCGAGTTTCTCTCCATTTAATTTGATGAAGGCTATAGGCTTGCTGTATATTGTCTAATGTCTCTTGTATCTCTATCCTCTCCAGTACTTTTATCATGAAAGGGTGCTGAATTCTGTCAAAGTCATTTTCTGCATCTAATGAGATGACCATGTGCTTATTCTTCTTTCAGTTTGTTTATATGTTGGATTGCATTTACTCCTTTTCATATATTAAACCATCCCTGTATCTCTGGGATGAAACTTACTTGATCATGTTAGATGATCTTTTTGATGTGTTCTTGGATTTGGTTTGCAAGTCTTTTATTGAATATCTTAGCTCTAATTTTAGCTCTAATTAGAGACTGGGAATCAGTCTCTAATTTTCTTTCCTTGTTCAATCTTTATGTTATTAGGGTAATGGTGACCTCATAAAATTCACTGGGCAAATTTCCTTTTACTTCTATTTTGTGGAATAATTTGAGGAGCACTGGAGTTAGCTCTACTTTGAAAATCTGGCAGAATTCTATAAAATTATCTATTTCTTTTAGATTTTACAATTTGGTGTAGTTCAGGTTCTTAAAGTACATTCTTATAATTTACTAAATCTCCTCAGTTTCTGTTGTTATGCCCCACCCTTTTATTTAGGATATTGTTGATTTGGATATTCTCTTTCTGCCTTTTAGTTAGTTTGGATAAGTATTTTTTTTCTATCTTGTGTATTTTCTTAAAGAACTAACTCTCTGTTTCATTAACTATTTACATTATTCTCTTTATTTGTATTTTCTTGATTTCAGCTTTCAGTTTGATTATTTCTTGCCTTCTACTCCTTTTGGGTGTATTTGATTCTTTGCTTTTTCTCTAGAGTTTTGGGATGTGCTGTTAAGTTGCTAGCATGAAAACTCTCCCTTTTTTTGTTGGCACTTAGTAGTATGAACCTCCCTCTTAGCATCACTTTCATTGGTTCCCTTTGGGTATGCTATTATCCCTTTCATTGGTTCCAGAAAGTCTTTAATTTCTTTCTTTATCCCTCTCTTGACCCATTCTTCATTCAGTAGTGAGCTGTCCAGTTTCCATGAGTTTTTAAGCTTTCTCTTGTTTCTGGTCTCCAGCTAAAATCCATGGCGGTCTATTAGGATGCAGGGAGTTATTTACATGGTCATGTACATGTTGAAATTTGATTTTTTTGAGAAAGCTTTATGAGCTGCTGAGAAAAAGGTGTATCTTTCATGTTTGGGTGTTATGTAGGTATTTGTTAGGCCTGTTTGGCTTATAATGTCTGTTCACTCTAGTATTTCTCTGTCTAGTTTTTGAGTGGATGACCTGTCCATTGTTGGGAGTGGGTTATTTAAATCTCCTTCTACCAGTGTTTGAAGGTAAATATGCAATTTAAGCTGTAACAGTGTTCCTTTCACAAACTTGAGTTCCTTTGTATTTGGGGCATAATTGTTAAGATTTAAAATGTCATCTTGGCCGGGCGGTGGTGGCGCACGCCTTTAATCCCAGCACTCGGGAGGCAGAGCCAGGCGGATCGCTGTGAGTTCGAGGCCAGCCTGGGCTACCAAGTGAGTTCCAGGAAAGGCGCAAAGCTACACAGAGAAACCCTGTCTCGAAAAACCAAAAAAAAAAAAAATAAATAAAATGTCATCTTGGTGGATTGTTCCTTTATGAGTATGCTGTGTCCTTCTCCATTTCCTTTATTAGTTTTGGTTTGAAGTCTATTTTGTTAGATATTAAAATGGCTACACCAGCTTGCTTTTTAGGCCTGCTTGCTTGGAAATCTCTATCATTGATGTAGTGGTGTGTTTTTTGGATGTCGCAGAAGGATGGATTCGGTTTTCACTTCCATTCTGTTAGTCTTGTGTCCTTTCAGTGGGGGAATTGAGACCATTGATATTGAAAAAATATCAAGGATCACTGACTGTTAATTCTCATTGTTTTTGTTGGGTTGGAACTTTCCTTCTAGAACCTTCTATATGGTTGAATTTAAAGAAAATTTTGTTTAAGTTTGGCTTTATCATGGGATAAGTTAGTTTATGTATCTATGGTGATTGAAAGTTTTGCTGGGTATAGTAGTATTGGCTGGCATCTGTGGTCTCTTAGAGTCTGCAATGTATCTGGCCTGGCCCTCATGGCTTTTAGACTCTCCAATAGAAAGTCAGTTGTAATTATAATACTTCTGAATTTATATGTTATTTGGTCTTTTGGGGTTTTTTGTTTGTTTGTTTGTTTTGGTTTTTCTAGACAGGGTTTCTCTGTGTAGTTTTGGTGCCTGTCCTGGATCTTGTTCTGTAGCCCAGGCTGGCCTCAAACTCAGAGAGATCCAACTGGCTCTGCCTCCCGAGTGCTAGGATTAAAAGAATGTATCACCACTGCCCTGCTGTATTTTTCCATTCAGATTTTAATATTCTTTCTTTGTTCTGTATATTTAGTGTTTTGATTATTATGTGGCAAATGGAATTTATTTTCTGATCTAACCTATTTGGTGTTCTCTATGCTTCCTGTACTTTTATACTCATGTCCTTCTTTAGGTTAGGAAAGTTTTCTTCTGTGATTTTGTTGAAAATATTTGCTGGGCCTTTGAGCTGGGATTCTTTTCTTTCCTCTATTCCTATTATTATTAGGTTTGGTTTTTTTTCATAGTGTCCCAAATTTCCTGGATGTTTTGTGTCAGGAGTTTTTAGATTTGTGGTTATTGTTGACTGATGTATTCATTTCTTCTATCATATCTTCAATACCTGAGATTCTCTCTTCCTTCTCCTGTGTTCTATTGATGAAAGTTTCTTCTGTAGTTTCTGTTCAAATTCCTAAAATATTCCAGAATTCCCTCATTTTTTGTTTTCTTTATTGCTTCTCTTTCCATTTGCAGGTGTTGAAGAATTTTATTCCTTTCCTTCAATCATTCATTTGAATTTTTTTGAATGGATTTACTCATCTCCCCCAATAGTTTTCCTGAATTTCTTTACGTGATTTATTCATTTCACCTTTAGAAACCTATATTAACTTCATATCATTGGATTTAAGGTCTTTTCCTGGTGTTCACCTATTTGGAATACACAGGGACTGCTATGTTAAGAAAGCTGGCCTCTAGTAGAGACATATTGTCCTGGGTCTTTTTGATTTTTTTTTATGATGGTGTATAAGCACCTGGTTTTGTGATGATTATAACTCCAGGTGCTGATTTCTGTGTTTGCCTTTGTTGGGTAGGTGTTTTTGTTCCTTGGTTTCTGTTTCCTGTCTGGATTTTTAGAGAATGTGATGTCTGTGTATTACCTGTTTTACTGTCTTACTCAGCTGATATGTCCACAAAGAATGCCTGTCGGTGTTAAAGGTTAGGATTAAGTGATGAACAGTGTAGGGATATTAGAAGGGGATGGTCAGTGGGATCCACAGGAGATGTGGACAGCTGGCTGGAAGATGCAGCTGGTGTTCTGTTGTAGTGTTAAGGATGGGACTGAGGGATTCTTTCTGGTGGAATAGAGAGAAGAAAAGGTCTGAGGTTAGTCTATCTGGTTTCCTGACAGGTGTGGCCTCTCTCCTTTTTGCTATATACATTCACAAGGATTCAATCATGAAGCTATACCTAATGACTTTTATCCTAATCATTTCTCTATGGTCTTAAATCTAAACAGAGAGGAAGATTAAGTTTCTATTCTCATAATGCCTCCCAAAGGGGATTAAATTTAGCATGAACTAGAGGAAGTACCATATTCAAACATTACATTAGCCATATAATTAACATTTAATGAATAGATGTCTCAAATTAATTATCATGGTTGCATATTCCTGTAATCCCAGAAGTCAGTAGGCAAGAGCAGGAATTCAATTCCAGTCTCAGTTACTCAAAAAGAAAGGTATCTAGACTGATATTCTTCCTTTGGGGCATATTTTGACATTTGAATTTTCATTTGCAAGGGTATGTGGTTAATTTTTATTGAACTCTACTACATACTATTCACTGAAAAGTTTGGAATGTCTGAATGAAGTAATTAAATAAGTTTACAAATTTTTATATAATAGGAACTTACAGTGTCATTGGAATGTAGGTTTAGGGTGAATCACTAAACAACTGAATAAATACAAAATATTATCAATGCAAACATAAAAATAGAGCCCAAGGGAAGAACAGGAAGGGCTTCATTGTGAAAGAAACCAGGGCAATGAAAGAGAGAGAGAGAAATCTAAGTATACCATTGAAGAGGGTGGGGACACTTCAAACTGAAGGAATGGTCTGGGTCATGAGAGAAGTCAACCAGTTCAGAAATGAGAAGTGCAAAGTACATGGAGTTTGTGAACAGAGAAGTCTTTAAGATGATAAAGTTTGAGATTAGGGGCATCAAGAGCACAAAGAGATGCCAAATGCCTATTTTGGACACTAAATCTGTGCTTGATCTGCTACAGTAGGTACCATCTGTACAGGAGACAGCATCTTCTTTCTTGTAGTGATGACTGGTCATATTCTGGTTATATAGCAAAGAGTCATTCGATCATTGTATAAAATAACTATAGATGCAATTAAAATAATAATTCAGTATATTATTAAGACTCTAGTTAGTTTATAAAATTAATCAAAAGGCGACTAAATGATAATGATATGACATGAAGATATACGGGCATATGTGTTTAATCCACAGCTGGAACCTGACTTCATGAGAAGGCCTATGGAAGAAACTGAGAGCTTGAATCTCTGGGTAGGTACATGTAAAATGCAAGCTAGAAAGCAGAAGCACATGAATTATTTTTGTGGCAACTCAGTGCTATTATTTCTGTGTTGATGGAAATAACTTCTCTCTCTCTCTCTTTCTTTTTTTTGTGGTTTTTTGAGAGAGGATTTCTCTGTATAGTTTTGGTGCCTGTCCTGGATCTCGCTCTGTAGACCAGGTTGGCCTCAAATTCACAGAGATCCACCTGGCTCTGCCTTCTGAGTGCTGGAGTAAAGGTGTGTGCCACCACCGTCCAGTTAAATAACTTCTATTTAATTATCATATAGAGAGCAAAGCAATCTATTTTCTCAGTTTATGTTGTAATTTATCTCCTAGAAATTTTTGTATAAATTACACCTTGCAATAATGTGTTTGATTCCAATGGTCCCTTAGATGTTTTGATATACTCAAGTAGTTACATGTAAGACTTTACGTATGTATCTTCTTGGTTTAATTCAAAAGTCACACTAATGAAAGACTATTCTTAAGAGTTTCAGAATGATTTACCAGAAACAGAAAGTTGAGTATCACTGCCAAATGCATGGAATGCCAATGGGCTCTCATCATTTAAATTACCAACAGCACACTCTACATCACTCTAAAAATGCCCCAAAGAGGTAGAGCCATCTGTGAAGAGAAGCACAGATTTACTAGATCAATTTTAATTTTTAAGTAAAACTGTTTAAAATTCAAATCCATTAGTAAGATTGAATAATTTAAATGTCCACTAGAAAACTCTGGTAGAATTGAAACTGTAAATCCTCACCAGAGACAGGCAGATGCCAGCACCATACTCTTTGAATGTCCAGCCTCAGGTACTTCCTTGTGACAGTGGAAACCAAACTAACACATAATACTTGTGTGTGGGTGACAAAATGAATCATCTCTTCCGAAGCCTGCAGTTCAGATGTTTCTAGAACAAATGTTGTCTCCTTCTGTCTCTATCACATATTCAGGATAAGTATTACATTTTATTCCCCCTCTCGTTAATTATAAGACAAAACACATAAGACTTTGGGAAAGAAATTGTACCTCTGAGGTTATTAAATCAATAAGATTTCACTGCATAAATTCACAAAAATTTGGCTAAAATGTACTTTGAAAGCACAACTGAGAAATTTCAGTTCTCTTGACTGTGCATAACTCAGAATGCAGCAGCTTTGCCTAAGGAAGGGAATCATCAGCTGAGGTTTAGAACATAAGTACTTGTGGGGAGGATTTAAGACTGAAAACTAAAATTGGTTTTTTATTCCCCCTGTGGTTACTTGTTCTTCCATACTGGTGAGACAGCTTAGAAGTGTGCATTAGAGCCCCACGATGGTGATTCTCAACCTGTGGTCATGACCTCTTTGGATTATCTGGGTTGATTAAAACCATCAGAATATACAGATACTCCCATTATGACCTATGACACTAACAAAATTACAGTCATGAAATATCAATGAAAATACTTTTATGGTTAGGGGTCACCACAGCATGAGGAACTGTATTAAAGGGTCACAGCATTAGGAAGGTGGAGAACCACTGGTCTAACAGAACACCACACAAAATACAAGGGTAGAAATGAAACTTGCACCATAAGTAGATTAGTTTAATTCTGGCCTACAGCAAACATTTTCAAAGAACCTAGCCATTTTCTTCTGTAGTTTGGATTAAGAGTAGGATGTTGAGAGAAAAAGAACATGGAGGGAGATGGGGAGGGTCTAGGAAAAGTTTAGGGAGAGGGAAAAATTTGATCAAAATATATTTTATAATAAAATCTATATAAAATAATAAATTAAATATTAAAAGAGTAGGATGTTTTGTATTAGAGATAGTTAGTTTTCCTGCACAATCGGGCCAATTCCAGGTGATTTACATTTACCTTTTCACAGCTACTTTGTGAAAAATGAATTAAAAGTATTTAGTGTGTAGCAATAGAATATGATAAATTATATGTCCTGATTAAAGAAGTATATGCAGGAGACATGCAAGCATGTCTCTTTATTGAAATGAAATTTAGATAGCACAAAAGTCACAAGTTTCAATGTCTACTTGTATGATATTTACTACATTAATAGTGTTCAACTATCAGCGCTCTCAGATTTTAAAACTGCATCATCCAAGCAGAAAATCCTGGGCAATTACTCATTCCCTATTTATTCTGTCATTATCCTTTTGCAATGTGTCACTTTTTGCCTGTCTTTATTTATTATGCCAGATATTTCATACAAATCATATCATATAATATAAGATATTTTACATCTTACTTCCTTCATGTTATAAAATTTACTTGAGAGTCACAGAAATCAGAGCAGACAGCAGCACATTGTTGGGTTTGGGGCTTAGTAAGAACACAGTACTCATGTACCATAATTTGTTCACTCATTTATTGAGGACATTTACATACATATTGCACTTTGGGGATGTTGTAAACAATATGCTATATATATCCATATTAAAATTGGCATATATTGTAATTTTTCTATTGGGGCAGTAGATATTTTATGGGATGATGCCATATTTAACTGTGTGAAGAGTTAGATCCATTGCGATTTTTTGATTGTATTTGAGTCAACAGTGGAGGAGAGTTCACATTTCTCAACATCCTTCCTAAAATTTACTTTCTGTATTTTAATTATAATCATAACAGGAATCAGATGGTCAGCTTTTTTTGTGATTTTTTGGTTTGCATTTGCTCGATAGACAACAGGATTGAACATATGTGCATGAAATTATTTGTCATTTATGTATCAACATTAGAGACATGTCTATTGAAATATGTTGCCTACTTTTTTATTCTTTTCTTTTTATTTTGCAATACAATTCAGTTCTACATATCAGTCACGGATTCCCTTGTTCTCCCCCCTCCCGCCCCCCTCACCTTTCCCCCAGCCCACCCCCCATTCCCACCTCCTCCAGGGCAAAGCCTCCCCCGAGGACTGAGATCAACCTGGTAGACTCAGTCCAGGCAGGTCCAGTTGCCTACTTTTATTCAAACAAATTGTCCTTTTTATCCATTGTACTGAAAGAGTTTCTTACACTTTTTTTTTGATATTAAACATGTATATACTCAGCCTTATGTGCGTGTGCTGCCTTTAACTCCATCATTTGGAAGATATAGGCAGGTGGACCTCTATTTGTTCAAGACTGGCCTGGTCTACATACTGAGTTTTAGGATAGAAAGAGGATGTATGGAGAGATCTGTCTCAAAAAAACCAAAACTAACCCCTTCCCCCACCCAAAAAGCTTAAACTTTATTAATTTCAAATGCTTTCTTCAATTTTATAAATTATGTAGTATCTTAATGGAATGTATTTTTATTTTATTTAATAATTGATTGATTGATTGATTGATTGATTGATTGATTGATTTGAGACAGGCCTTTCTGATATGTCAGGCAAGCTTCTCCCTTTCTGTCTTCCCACCTCTATCTTCTAAGTTCTGCAATGATAAGCATACATAGCTGCATTTGACTTGATAATGTTTTTAAGAGTAGGATGTAACCCTGTGTGTGTGTGTGTGTGTGTGTGTGTGTGTGTGTGTGTGTGTGTACATGTGCCTATACACACACTTGTGTGCAGATCATGGTATATGTATGGAGGTCAAAAGGAACATGTGGGAGGTTATTCTCTCCTTTTTTTATGCCAGTCATAGTTACTGAGCTTAGTTTGTTAGGCTTGGTGACATGACTTATGCATTGGGCCATCTTCCTAGCCTATTGAGATGTCCATTTATAGATGATTATATTTGCTAATATTACATTTGCATTACTGTTATCAAATTTCCTTTGGAAATAATTTAAGGGAGGATATTTGATTTTTGATTCATGTTTTCAGTTCATCCTTCAGGGGAAGGCATTGCAGAATGGCTTCTGAGACAGAATCAGCATTGATAAAGACTGACCCTAAAGACATACACCCATTACTTAGCACACTACAGCTTTCAAAATAGTATCAAAATTTGGCAAGTGAGTTTCCCAAGCAAGAACCTTAGGGGCTATTTTATATTTAGATTTATATCACAACATTCAAATCTGATTCATCACACTGAAGACTCTTGGTTATCTCTATGTAAAACGCATTTAGTCTGACTTCACCTAACCTCAGCATTGTTCACAAGTCCGATGTCAAAATTTTCTACAGAGTTTCAAGGCAATCTCTTAGGTGTGAGGCTCTAACAATCTACATAAATACATACTCCATATATATATATATATATATATATATATATATATATATATATATATATGCTGAAATTAAACATCACCATTCCAAAATGGAGAAGGAACTCAACAAGAAAATATTGGACCAAAGAAAGGATGAGACCTTCCAAGATAAGCATTAATGCCCGTAGGTCCATGCCCAGCATCTGCTGTATGTTATCTTCTGCTGAGACACAATGTCCTTGGGCAATTTTACCTCTGGGACCCTACCATTTGCAGCACAACACACCTACCTTACATCAGCCTCATTTGATGCCTTAGCTTTCCTCAGCAAATGGACCACTTTCCTGGCATCTCCAATATCCTCAGATTGTTTCTGCCACTTAGATTGCACCCTTACATCTACATATCTACTCTATCAGAGGGTTGTCCACAGGGGAGTGGAGGAAACTGTCCATTGCCTGGTCTCACCAACATTTATCTGGAAACTTGGTGAGGGCTCCATGACCCATGACGCTTCATTCTGCATGCTTTGTTCATTTTTTTTTCTGTAAGAAATTATCTGTTGATCAATTGAGAATTTTACCATTAGCTGTTTCTGTTTGACACACCCAAGACTATCTCTTTGTCTTTCCTTTCTGAGATTTGATTATTTGTTGGTTGAGATGCTTTCGAATTTAATTTTTTTTGAAAATCTAAGTTCTCAATATGAAATGTGAATTAAGTGTACCTGTTCTTGGATTATGTAAAATTTAGAAAACATTTGACTGTTTTCCAAAATTCTTTCTATCTTCCTTTCTCCTTTCTGAAACTTTGATTATGCATATTCTGGATGAATAATCATCTAAGAAGGGAAGTTAAAAATCTGTTCAGTCAAAAAATGCTTTTAAGGAGTTTGAGAGTTTTCTCAGTGGTTAAGTGTGTGTACTGGTTTTCTAGTGGACATGGAATAGATTCTTAGCACCCAGGTGACAGCCCACAATTGTCTGTAACACCAGCTCTAGGGTACCCAGCTTCCTCTTCTAGCACTGTCTTCTGTAAGCACTGAATGCATGTGGTACATAGACATGTGTGTTGTGAAAACATCAATACACAAATAACTAATAGATGATGCAAAAAGGAGCAATGGTCTTCCCCAGGAAAGAGCACATCAATTGGTTATCAGTACCAAATAGTCAACCCTGAAAACATATCCATATGATTAACATTACATATATGTCTTACCTACATATGCATGTATACATTTATATATGTCAAAGGGAGAAAAGAATAGATAAATAATGCATATTGTACTAATGTATATTATAATCTTATTTTTAAATTAATTTATAAAGTCACTAGTACACACACAATTTTAAAAAGAAAAATATTTTTTTATCCATTGCTCAGTGCAAGAGCAGGTTGATTGACAGTTCTGCAAAACCTGGAAGAAGGACTTAACAGGATTTCCCTTCAATTTATTCCACAAAATTGGAAAGAAAGAGTAACTTTAAACAAGCATCCAGTGACACCAGTATTACCTGATAGCAAAACCAAATGAGGAAATAATGGCAAGAGAAGAAAACCATGAGTTGTTGTATTTGACATACATAAATGAAAATATCACCAATAAAGCACTTGTAAACCAAATTCAACATCACATAAAAAAATCATACATCATGACCAAGTTTTTAGGTGTCATATCCCTAAAGATTTATCCAACATGTCACTGGAAATACCCTCTCACAGTTCAAGCTTTCATTTTCTCAGGCTCAAACATCTCTTAGTGAAGAAAAACTTGTCTTTATTACATTCTCAAAAATATTGGACAAAGATTGATAGCAGTACAGCTGTCTGACATAGTGAAGCAAGTTGGGGAAAGTAAATATTTGACAAAAGCAAAAAACACATCCCCAAAGAAGGCCAGTGTTAAAAGTATGGAAAGACAAATTCGGCATGCATTGGAACTTAAATGTTTTTTGGTATCTATAGGAATCTATAAACTCATAAAAAATGTTCATAGCTCTACTCATGCCTGGGAAAAGGTTATGAAAGGAATACATTGCTTATTTCTTGTTGATGTTGAGGATTTATAAAAGTTGAAATAAAGGCAGAGCATTATGGGTTTTTGTCAGCACACATATAGAGCCCCACAGCAGAGGATAAAAAACCTTGGTTGAAGAAATGGGAGAAATATTTTCTAAGCCTTTAGCTGAATTGAATATAAACTACACAGAGTCTTCTCTGGCTGCTGATGCCAAAGAACACAGGCAAGACACAATCCAGTAAAGCCTTCCAACAAACAGATAGTAACAACATAGCATACGTCAGTGACAGCGGTTTCTGTGAAGAAATCACAGTATAGCCATATTATATTATAAAATGTGTCCTTTTTCCAACAGCAGTTTATAATCATAGGAATATAGCATAAACATGTACCAAGATTTTACTTTTGGATCACCAACCAGTTCCCAAATCATGACAGAGAGGCTTCTTATTAGCCTTGAATGCTCAGCCTAGCTTAGCTCCTTTCTGGCTGACTCTTAAATTATCATGTTTCTGTTCATCTATGTTTTGCCTTGGGGCATTTTACCTTCTTTCTGTATATCTTGCTTCCACTTCTTCTCTATGTCTGGTTTGCTGGCATCTGCCTAGCTTCTTGCCCCAGGTGTCTCCCTCATTCTCCTCCATCCTCTTCCTTCATTCCTCCTGAGCCTAGATGTCTCCTCCTATTTATTCTCTCTACCTGGAAGCTCCACCTATTCCTCTCTCTATCTAGCTATTGGCTTTTCAGCTCTTTCTTAGACCAATCAGGTTCCTTAGGCAGCCCAAGTGAAACAGATGCAACACATCCTTTCATAATTAAACATACCTCCTCACGTTGCTAAACAAAGGCAACGTAAAGAAAAGTAACACACCTTTACATAGTTAAAGTAATATTATGAAGCAAAAGCAAAAAAAAAATTCTTTGTCTAGTTAAAATCATATTCCACAACAAAAGCATGCAAAGTACATGCTCACAAAAGAAAACTAACAACCCAGAGAATCTTCTTTAGGAAGCAAATTGTTATATCTAATAAAAATATATTCTAAGTTAGCTATTATGATATTATTAGAGGGAAAGGAAGGAAGCCATGTCAAGCATGTAAAAGAGACTATAAGGCTGGTGTCCCAGTAATAGAAAGCATTAATTATGAAGTGGAAATCATTTAAAAGGAAAAAAGACTAGATAAATGTTCTTGGGATGAGAAATAGTATACTGAGATATTTAATAGTTTAACAGCAAATCTGAGTAGTTAAACGATAGAAGGAAAAAAATCTGAAGGTAGATCAGTTGGAACTAAGAATAACAATAAGAGAATGCAGAATACTGAATAGAGTCTGAGATACTTGTTAAGTATATGAATATGTACAAACAGATTGAAGCTTGGACTACACGGACATAACATATCTCAAAAGACAAATATAAAAAAAATATGGCATTCCTTTTAACACATATCGATGTTTTAGATGCTGATGCTGGGATCTTTCCATAACATACTTACTCTAAATTCTTCTCTGATAGAAATGAATGTGCCTGAGGTAGGAGAATTGGTAAGTATATTACATAAATAAATTTTAAATAGAAATATATAATGCTTCTAACAGTTTTTTCTTATAATACATTTTTGTTGAAAGGTTTGTAATCAGGAAGAAACATCTACCATGATCATATAACACAGTGGAACAGGCAGGGATTCGGAAATCTTGCAATTAGACGGATTTGATAAGAATTAAATGCAGAGACAGGACAGCCCAGAGATCCAGGATAAATCCAAACATGACTGGGAGAAAAAAAAAGTCATAACATAATTCCTAACGATATTTTGCTATATTCATTGATTGGTGCCTAGCCCAATTGTCCTTTGATATCATCCAGCAAACAACCCATGGGAACAGATGCAGAGACCCACAGCCAAACACTAGGCAGAGATAGGGAACCCCACAGAAAACAGAGAAGAAGGATTGTGGGAGCCAGAGGGATTGAGGACACCAGGAGAACATGGTCCACAGAATCTAGTAAGCAGGGCTCATAGGAACTCACAGAGACTGAAATGACAAACACAGACCCTCTATGAGTCTGAGCTATGTCCTTTGCATATATATTATGGTTGTGTAGCTGAGTGTTCTTGTGGGACACCCCAATAATGGAAATGAGGGATGTCTCTGACTCTTGCTTGAGTTTGGGAACATTTTCCCCCTACTGGGTTGTCACATCCAGCCATGATATGAGGGTTTGTGCCCAGTCTTATTGTAGCCTGTTAAGCGATGTTCAATGGATATTTCTAAGAGGGCTTTCTCTCTCTCTCTCTCTCTCTCTCTCTCTCTCTCTCTCTCTCTCTCTCTCTCTCTCTCTCTCTGAAACAGAGAGAGGAATTGATCTGGGTGAGAAGTAAGATGGGGGAGGGGTTGAGTGGAGTTGAGGGAGAGGAAACTGGTATGAATGTCCTGTATGAGAGAAGAATAAAAGTTAAAAAAAGAACTACATGCTAATTCCAACCACAATATTAGCTACTAAGGAATCAAATTTATTCTCTAGCATAAACAGCAATATTACAGTGGTATGATAAAATTAGTGTCTTACACAAAATGTTGTTTAATCAGGAAATACATTAAAAAATACCCATAAGACATAGAAGATCCATGTATGAGTAAAAGATATTTACCATATCTCCAAAAAAACACACATGTAAATGGAATAAAAACTAATTAAAAGGTAGAGCTTGGCATAACCAACTAAAAAAGAGTAAACTACAACTAAACAAACTTTACAAAGATATGATTTAGATTAAAAGACACACATTTCAAAGTATAGAAAAAGATGCTCCATAAACCTTAAGCAAATTAGACTTGGACTACCTTTATTAATAACAGACAAGAAGGATTTTAAGTCAAAATTACTATATCAAACACAATAAAAATGATTTAATCCTAACTCAGTAAAGTCATATAAAATTGTAAACATGCATGTACCAATCAACAGAAACCAAAAATGTGTAAAGATATAATTGAGCTTCAAAGTTGAAGTAGATGATTCAATACTAACCAAACATAATTTACATTAAATAACTATGGTTTCTCAAGTTGTTAATTCGGAAACTTTGGGAGGAGAAACTTACATCTTTATAGGATAGGATAGGACATAATTTCAAAACCTTTCTGATCCAGATTATTTGAAAATAATGAAAGTCAAGGTTTTACTGCTGCCAGCTCTTTAGCAATCAGGACAAGACACAGAATCACTGAGCAGGGAAAAGAGGATTGCATGATAAAATTGAAATGTGACTTTAATAATGTGTAATCCTTCCCTTCTTCACAGATGTTGCTAAAAATCTAAAATAAAATTGACATTGTAGGCTAATACATGGGTACATTTTTCCATGCCATTATCATTCAGAAAAAAAAAAAGGAAAGATCCTTTGGTAATCTTACGTTTAGGGCTTTGCTTATGTTTTAGTTTGGTTTTGGTTTTGGTTTCCTTCCACCTTTTTCTACCTTTGGTAATAGAATCACCAGCTATTTTCCATCCAAGGCAACAAACTTAAAGAAATACCGCCTGGGTAATTTTTATCTTCAAATTTTGTGAAAATGACAGACCTCTCAATTTTGGTTAGCTCAAGCAACATTAATAAGTGAGAACTTAGAAAGGTTGTAGTAAAATTTCCATACGATTATTGACTTTTTATTAATGGAAATGTGAAGTAGACAATGGTCCTATATTTGTTCTGAGTGACTATAGGACAATGTCTTTGAAATAATTTCCTTGACAGAGAGTGTGATCTACTCACATGGTTGCTCTGGAAGGCAATGTGCTCTAAGAGAAATGATTCTGAGATCTGCATCAGTACATGCTAGTACATGGTCCTTCATTGAGTCTTCTGTGCAAAAAAAGCTAACTTTTAAAGTAAAACACAAAAACTAAAAGTGTGATACTTTAAGGAGTATAGATATTTATTTTTTCATTACATGAATAATCAAAGAATGAATTTCATTTTATAGTTTGACATCAGTATCTTTTGTCTCTTCCAATGGAAGAACATAGAGCATTGTGGGGATGTGACTAATAGCTACTCTATAGGTCTGAAATAAAAATATATAATTTCTCAAATATAAATAGCTCTCAAATTTATTAACCAAATAAGAAAGAAGAGATTTGTTGTCTATCTATACAGCTACAACCAGGCCACAACCAAATCATACAAGAAGATGAAGAATTTTGTTTGAAAATTAAATCTTTTAAATAAATCTTCTATTTACCAATAAACTTATGAGCAAAATTCAGATACGTGTGAAAAACTGTGTTATGGTTGCTCTCTATTCTTTCCTAACCCAGAATCAACATTCTCATTCATTAGTCATACCAAAATACAGGAAAATTATATTATTGAAAAGCTAAAATATGGCATTTTAGACAATAGTCATTTTTAAGTGTATTACCACCCAAATGATGTATCTATATGTGAAGACATAACACAATTCCCAGATAGACTGGTTTATTTTATTAGAGTTCAGAATGTTCACTATCTTTTATTTGTTTGTTTGTGATAGGTCTTCCTCTATATCCAGGGTTATCTAAAATATGTATGTAGCCCAAACTAGCCTTGACCTCATGATCTTCTTTTCACAGATTCCTGAGTATGTAAATTACAGTCATGTACCACCAACAATGCTCTGTTCAGAGGCTTTTTAAAAATTAATGTTCATGGGGGTGGTCTGTGGTGATCTCTAGATATCTCAAGAAGGAGATCTGATTTAGAACTCAACTTGAAGTTTTACAGTAACCTATGAACTTAGAAGGTTGAAGAAGGAGGACCAGGAGGTAAAGGCTAGCCTTAGTTATGGTGGGCTAACTTGTCTCAAGTACCAAAAAAAGTAAAACGTATTAAAATACTCCTTCCCTACCAAAATCAATGTAATTTGAATCTCACATTTTCATTTTAATGCGTCTATTTTAAAGCAACAGTAATGCAATATTCACAGCAGACTGAATTATTCGTCTCTACATAGTTAGTAGTTTTCATTTTGCTTTGGAGTAATGAAAAACAAATAGGTTTATCTTATTGCTTCTTTGCAATTAAATTAAAATATGAAAATTTGTATTCATAGTGTGAATTCGAGTGCAGATTTGTCTTAAAACCTAGTAAATGAATTTTAACACCTGATGCTCACACTATTAAATCTGTCAGATGATCTTCCCATACAATGTAAGATGTGTGTGGTGATATATTGTGTCCCCCAATATATTGTGCATCCCAATAAGCTTATCTGAGGTCAGAGGACAGAACAGCCACTACACAGACATAGAGGCCAGAAAATGGTGGCACACACACCTTTAATCTTAGCATTCTGGAGGCAGAGATCCCTCTGGATCTCTGTGAGTTCAAAACCACACTGGAAACAGCCAGGCATGGTGACACACACCTTTAATCCCAGGAAGTGATGGCAGAAAGCAGAAAGGTATATAAAGCATGAAAACCAGGAACTAAAGCCTGGTTAAGCTTTTAGGCGTTTGAGCATCAGTTCAGCTGAGATCTATTTGGATGAGGACTCAGAGGCTTCGAGTCTATGGAAACAGGATCATCTGAGGAATTGGCGAGGTAAGAAAGCTGTGGCTTGTTCTGCTTCTCTGATCTTCCAGCATCCACCCCAATACATGGCTTCAGGTTTGTTTTTATCAATAAGCCCTTTTAAGATTCATGCTGCAAGGCTTTTCTTGAGAACTTTGAGAGCTGTCATCTGGAGGAAACATCCCATTTCTCTCTTGAGGATCTTTAAACAAGTGGGAGTTTGGCAAAAAACAGTTTCAATGGACAAGAGGGAAGAGCAAAAAGGTAATGACCTGTGAGTCCTGAGGAGTGTGCACGTGTGTGAACAGAAAGAAAAAGTACAATCTACTTTAATTTCTTTGCAGGTAAAAACTAACTACTTATGTATGAAGCACACATCATTTTGATTTTATTTCCAGCAGGACTGAACTGCATCAAATGTACCTACTTTTGATATTGACAGGCTATTTGCCAGATTATTGTGGTAGTAGAACAGCATTCATAAACTCTCAGATAAAAACTGCTTTTTCTTTGTCACAAATTATGGAATGTTGATATTTTATGCTTCAGGATCTCCTCCGAAATTTAATGCATCATATTGCATGCACTTTATGAAAACTTCTATTCCTTTGCCCGGGCTTATATTTAATTCTTACTCCCATCGAGTTGCCCAACACTGTTTAGGTGTTTAAAGTCCAGAGAAGGATTTGCTAACCTCTGTACTATGGGTCTATTCCTATCTATTTATTTATAGACAGGGTTTCTCTGTGTATTTTTGGTGCTTGTCCTGGATCTTGCTCTGTAGACCAGGCTGGCCTCAAACTCACAGAGATTCGCCTGGTTCTGCCTCCCGAGTGCTGGGATTAAAGGTGTACACTACCACTGCCCGGCGGGACTATTCCTATTGAATGTGTATCTAATGTTTCCGCATGTACATTGTTTTACAGTTCTTGTTATACAACTTTGAGACAGTGTGTTATTTCAAATTTCATTATAATTTAAACAACAAATATTCATAGATGCTTACTGGGTCATTTATTTTTTGAAACAAGTATGTCTGTATCTCAATATATAGTGGGAGGGATAATTCTATTTGTTTTGATTGTTAACTAATATATTATAGACATTCAATTGATGCTCACCTCATACATGACTTCATATAGTTCTTCATCATTAATGTACAATAAACACAATATAAAGTAACTTTTAACTATAGGTCATGAATATAGTTAAAACCAAGGGTTTCATTTGTTCCTGGTCTGAGGTATTGTACACATTTGTGGCTCAAACGTAAATTGATTTTCCCATAGTTCTATCAATGAAAGTGTAAGATCAAGGTGGCAATGAGTTCAACATCTCATGGTTTGTACAGAGTCTAATTCTCATGGTTCTATCATATTTTCTTTCCTCTCAGTACTCTAATGTTTAGTATCTATGTTTCTTCCTGTGAGTTCACACTGGACTCAATTGGTGTTATTTGACTAGTGTTGTTTTCAAATGAATTGTCCTCAAACATAGTAATGTTCTGAAGAATTGAGGCAGCAGTATACAAACTTTGACAAGACAAAATTCATTCAAAGTAAAATGTCAGTCTTGATAATACTGACCTCCAAAATGCAAGTACATAAACTGGTATATTTTCTATAGTAATTAAACAAGATCTTTTCTTCTTCAGTATTTTACATAATACTTAAAAATAAACTCATTCAGGCTTCATAAAAATTGGTTCTACAACAAATAAAGAATTTAAGTTAAATTTAAATACCATAATGCAGTAATAGCCATTTTCCATATGTTATAGTTATCGTCATAGATGTTTACCTTCTTGTCAATGCAAAGGTGATTAATTTTTGTGTGTGTATAAAACTTGAATTGGACTATATGTAATACTTTTGAAAATAAATTTAAGTTGCTGAAGAGATGGCTCAGTGCACGAGAGTCCTTGCTGTGCAGACGTGAGTTACCTCAAGTCCAAGCACTAGAATGATTGCACCTATCAGTAACATCAGCATTCTTCCAGGCATAGCGACTGGAAGATGCTGAGAGCTCACTTGTCAGACACCACAAACAAACCAGAGAGCTTCCAGTTCAGTGAGAGACTGTGCCTCAAGGCAACAATATGAAAAGTGACAGAAGAAGACACCTGAAGTCCTGCTTTGGTCTTTGCATTGTTGTGCTTAGGCTAATCCACTCAATTATTCATGTAAATGCAGCACACACAAATCAGCTTGAAATAAATGAAAGATTGAAAGCATGAGGGAATATTGAATATTTTCTAAAAGCTAATTCACATGAAGAACACTATTTCCATAAAGTATTTCTCATTATGATACCATTAACAAAATGAAATTTGAATTATCTTTTTTACAAAATTTAAATATATCACTTCTCCCCTCCCCTTTCCTACTTCCAATGTTTCCCACATATCCCCTACTTCACTCCCTCTTGAAATTATTGACCCTTTTTCTTTCATTGTTATATGTAAATTATAATTATATCTAAATTATTAATATAATTATATAAATACAATCTGGTCAGTCCATTTAATGTTACTTGCATGTATACAACTTCAGGGCTGGCCACATTTATTGTATACCCAATTAGGTGGTTCATGCCTGGGGAAGACTATTTCTCCTACTCTTGAATTCCTAAGTTGCTTGTAGTTCTTTACCAATGGTAGATTTCCCCCTTCCATGTTAGCTTGTATATTGGTGTACTTCCTTAGGTCTTGCTAGGCAATCATATTATTGAGATCTCATGGGTGAAGTTTACCTATCATTTCTACACTAATTATGATTTCATATCCGATCCCTGGTCTTTTGGCTCTAACAACATTCCTGGCCCCTCTCTCAAGATGTTCACTGAGCCTTAGATGCAGGAACTGTACTGTAGTTGTATCAACTAGGGCTTAGAAGCCAACTATCACTAGACTAATACCAATAATTAAATTACAAATTAAAATATTTTACTATTTTTTGGTTCTTGATTATAAAATACATGGAAATTAACAAACTATTCCTTCCTGATATGTTCTTGTATCTTACTAGATGTTTCATATGATAAATCAGTATTTTATTCTATCAAAGTTTCTAGAATGACAGAGATAGCTGGCTGCCTGGATAGTCATCCAAAGTTCCTCTGCAACGTTGGGACATCCATCTTCACCCTGTAGGTCTAGAGTTTTTTAGCCGCTTCTCATTGTGTCCTGTAGAATATCTGGCAGTTTTCTATGAAAAGCAGGAACCTGAAGGACCGTCTTGCCTTGCAAATTTCAGTGGTCACCTTCCTCTGGGTCCTGCATGTCCAGACGATACTGTGGGGTCCTGCCCCACTGGGAACTTAGGTCCCCTGAGATGGGAGACCTGGAACCTAGGAAAGGGAAGTATGCTGTGCACCATTCCCCAGCCTCCCTTTCTCCCAGGAGACAATCAGACACAGCAGGTAGCCAAGTCATGCAAGGACTCATTTATTTAAAAACAACAAGCTCCTTTTAAAGCATACAGAAAATAAGACCCAGGGGGGCAAATGCCTTATTATGCCGATCAGCTTAAAAGTTATCCAATCACACACCTAGTCTAAAGTATTTACAGTGTTGTCTATGAGGGAATCACGTAGTGACATCATCTTTCTTGACCTGAAGCTCCAATCATATTTTTTGTAAACAACTTGGGTTCCACCCTCTACATTTTCTCTGGGGACCGGCTTTACAAGCACCTGCCTCCCTAGGCCCTTCCCCCACAGATACAACATTTTTTCAAGCACTCCAGGGAAGAACAGTTTCTTGCTCAAATGGCTATTTTTGCCAAGAAGATAAACTCCATATGGAGTGTCTTCAATGCCCATCTTCCTCTTTGAAGTAAATTGGTGCTGCCAGGAGCAGATGTGTCTCATTGACCAGGAAAGTCTAAGTTTTTAAAACATTTTAAATGTCATATTCTGTAGGTCTTTAAAGTGTTTGAAGATTACCTACCTAATTGAAATATATCTATGTATACCTATAAAAACTTAACTAACATGATTATAAGTTTGTCATAATACATGACTAATTATTAACCTGTATTTCTCAACTATACACTACAATTTGAAATGAGTTGCACAAGCAAAATATTTTAAATAAGAGTAGAAATATACATACAGTATAACAAAATTAACTTTAAATTTGTATCAATAAGCTAAAATCCATTGCAACGTAAAATATTTTTAAACAAGTTGTTGCTCTTTAAAAGTAGATACAATAATCTACCCTTTCATCCTAGCATATCTATATCCTATATTTTTTTTTATCATATCCCCCTTTCTTCTTTTAGAAAGAGATTGACTACGACCAATAACATTTTGTAACCAACAACCTAAACAAAGACAAACATCCATAATCCATTTTTTGGGAATGTGGGCATAGTGTTCTAGGCTACATCCTGCTAATAGGGGGTGCTAGTAGTCATATGGGGATCCTGAGAAAATTCAAGATAATGGTCAAGTCCTGAGAAGACTGACTATAACCTTTGTTGATAGGTACCATCTATTAAGGTTCAGGAGTTCTGGACTGATCAAATCCAATTCATCTTAACCTTAACAAATCCATAGAATCTTGCTTCCTGTGGAAACAAAAACAGAGCCTCCTTTCCAAAGCAACATATCCTTAGATCCAAATTTTGAAGTCAAGTTGCCTTTCAAATATACATATTAGTTTAACTGAACAGTCTTTACAATCAAATGTCTCTTTGTAGTTAAAAAATCCCAAAGACAATATAATCCAGACTCTCTGTGTGATTTCCATCTTTATGTGGCTTCTTTCTTTTTTTTTTTTGGTTTTTCGAGACAGGGTTTCTCTGTGTAGCTTTGCGCCTTTCCTGGAACTCACTTTGGAGACCAGGCTGGCCTCGAACTCACAGAGATCCGCCTGCCTCTGCCTCCCGAGTGCTGGGATTAAAGGCGTGCGCCACCACCGCCCGGCGTGGCTTATTTCTTATATTACTTTTACTTTCTCTACAAAGATTTTATTTTTTAAAACTTTCTATTTCTTTATATAACTGTCTATATTCCTTTTTCTCTTTCTTCCAAGCCTATGTATATTTTTATACATATTGTAAACCATTTAGAGTTCTATTTCATCTGAATCTGTTTTATTGTGAATCTATTGCTTTAAACTGCAGTATTACTAGGATTTAAATGGCAGCTTTGGATCCTGGCTCCACCCACCTCAGCTTTCCAACATGGCAGAACTACATTTACTGCCAGCTCTGGGGGAACCATGCTCATTGCTGACTCTGTGAAGCAGTGGGTCTCTGCTTCCATCCAGAGGCATGTAGCCCCAAAGCCTTTTCTTTCTTTCCTTTTTTCCTCCTCTCTATACTAGCAGAGACTAAATCCACCACTCACCACACTGTGCAGCTTGGAGACGCCTCTGTGTACTGTGGTGGGAATCCGAAGCCATGCCACTTAGCTCATGGCAGCAGGAGGCCAGCTCTATCTCACCAACAGATGTCAGGAGATGAGTTTGTACCACTGCTGGCATGAGACTGTCAGACTAGGAAACCCAGTGTGGCTTCATTTCTATACATTCAGAATCTTTAAACTTTCTTAGGTGTATATGGCTCAATGCCCAATGATGAGCACCAAATGTAGTTGAAGTTTCCTATGTGCTGGCTGGCCAGCAGTCAGGACAAATCTCTCCAACTCACATCCCTAAGTAAGCAAACAGTAGCTTATGATTAATTATGAACTGTTTGGCAATTAGCTCAGGCTTAATACTGACTAGCTCTTACATTTAATTTAACCCATAATTCTTATTTATGTTTAGCCATGGCTGGCCAGGAAACAGGAAAATTTCCAACTACAGTCTATGGACTAGACTGTACTTTCAATTAAAAAAAAAATTAGACCTTTCCTTTTAAATAATTTTAAATTAACTAAAACTTCCAAAATGATAAGAAAGATTACCTTAGGACTTTCTTTGTGTAACTACTGGTAGCATCATATATGTCTATAGTAAAATTTCCAAGAATACAATATTAATATAACTATAGCATTATTGACTTGAAAGTAGACTATATTTAAAACCAATAACTTTTTATAAAAAGTTTTTTTCTTCCTATATTCTGACAGTTTTCCCCTCCAGCGACTCCCCTCAAGTCCTCCCCACCCTCCAACTCTATGCCCTTTCTCTGTCTCTTAAGAAAACCATAGGCAGGTTAACAAAACAAGCAAACAAACCGTAATATTACAGATATTTCAAAAGTGGAGGAGATTACAGTGTGTTCCATCTAACTCACATAAAGTTTCCCTTATGAATATTTTCATATTACTTTTATTTCTTCTGTACAATCAGTGAATCAACATGGGTGTAATATTTTCAACAGATGTTTGGCATTTACTTACTTGCTTTACCTAATGTCCTTTACCCATAAAGGAAAACTACCTTTGTCTGACATTAGTTCTTAGATTTTTCTTGCCAGTAAATATTTATGATACTATTGTCCGGTGATCTTGATTTGAGACAAGAAAATAACAACAACCCAATTGCGTCTCATTACATCCTAGCAAGGACACAGATTATTACAACTGCTTGTTATTGTGCACATTGATCTTGGTTATCTAGATAAAGCAGCGATGGGTATTGCCACTCTTAATCTATTTCTATTATGCTTTTACTTTCTATTATGCACACTTGGAAGGAGTTTACTATGTGATACTCATATTTAATAGTTAGGATTTATGCCCATTTTCTTTAAGAAAGAAAGTTTACATAGATTATTAGGATTCTTCTCTAGGGGAGATTTCTTTTTCATTTTGTTTGTTTATTGGACATAGATTCTTTTTTCATACACTATATCCTGATTATAGTTTCCCTTCCCTCTATTCTTCCTAGTCACTCCCCATCCAGAATTTCTTTCTTTCTTTCATTAGAAAAGAACAGGCTTCTAAGAGAAAACAACCAAACATGACAAAATAAAATGACACAATACAAAAATCATCACAGCAAAGTTGGAAAAGAAAAACCTACAAAAGAAAAAGAGTCCAAGAGAAGCCATAAGAATCAGAGAATCATCACACGCTCAGGAGTCCTATGAAAATACTAATCTGAAAACTATAACATATTCCCAGAGTACCTGGTGCAGTCCCATGCCAGCTCTGTGCTTGTTGTTTCAGTTTTTGTTGAGTTCATATGTGCCTTGTTTAGTTGCTTTAGAGAGTCTTGTTCATCAGAAACAAAGAATAATTGTCTAGTTTGACACCTTCAAAATCAAAAGGAGAAACTAAAAAAGAGGTTACTTTCAAGCTAAAAATAAAAAAAGAAACTATTTAAATGATATGCAATGTCTAGAGATTCAAAGAGATTTTTGTTTTGGTTTTCTTTTCTGGCAAGGCTGATCACATGATCCTCAATCTTAGAACAATCCTAGGCTTGACTTCAGGTGGTAAAACATAAGAAGGAGACATGATAAAGCATGTGTAAGTAAAATCCAGAATTCTGCTTACATAGCAGTGCTGAAACATGTCAGCTTCTTTATTTTCATAGGGGATTAAAGTTCACAGAGCTTTATTGAACAATGAATATTTAAGCTTTATAATATCTAATAATAGCAATTTTGAATTTTAAAATTCTCTTAGGTTACATTCAAACATTTAGTTATTTTATACTCTTCTCAGCATTAAAAGCTATGCTAACACATGAAAATGTGTTATTTTTACAAATAGTTTATAAATGTATAAATTTATAAATATCATTCTTATTTACTATTTGTAATTATGTAAGGTCTACATTATAGTTCTTACACTCAAAAAATTGGAAACAAAATTGTGTAAAAGCTAATCAGTCTGAACCCCAGCAACTCATAATTTGAGAGAAATATGTAGTTAGCATACTTTATATATAGCTGTAACAATGCTATAAAACTGTGAGGTATAATTAAAGTCTCACAAAAAATTTCAGGGCTTCAGTTTTCATATTTATGGATAAAAGTTTTGGACATTTTGAGGTGAGTTACCGGTTCCATCCTGGGGAAAATTGTGCTTTGTAAGGGAAATGAGATGTGTAGATTTTCTTGCTGTCTCTGTAGGTTGTGAGACTTCAGCAACATTTTCCTAAGAGCGATAGGCCTACTACACAAAGTAGTGATCAGACACTCTGCCCAACAAAAACTCCCATACTGTTCATCAACCTCTTTTAGCTTTATAGTGCATTAGTACTCAGACCAAGGGAATGCAGAAGAGTATAATGGCCTCAACAAAATGCCAAGAACACTGTATTAAGAACCACTGAACTTGAGTGTCTTTGAAGTCTTTTACAGTCCCATTATTCATGGGTTTGGCAATATAGTACTTTATAGTTATTTAAGTTTTAAATGATGGTTGTTTCCTTTGTCAATCCATATCCCTAATATCCTTTGCTCAGCAAAGCTCTAACCAAGAGTAAGTGGTCTATACTTTAGAGACTATTTTCTGTATCTCTTCCAATATTTTGTAATCAGTAGCTAACACATAAGAGATTTTGAATTATAAAATATAAACTGCCTAGTGTTTTAGCTATTGACTTCATGGACATACTACATTATAATAACAATATATTTTTAAAATGTATTTTCCAGTGAGTTCTAAAACCACTTTGAAAATGGCTTGATTATGTAACTGTATATGAACTAATTTGATGGTGGCTTAAATTTCTGCTAGGTTTGCAATTTGTCTTTAATCAAAATTTCTAAGTTAAATATAGAAAACTCTTTGGAGATATCAAAATTTATGATGATCAAAACACAAGTTCAGATGAAAGTGATTTAAGAGTAAAATTTCTCTTACACACAGCACATAACTTAACAGAAGTGTCCTTTTGAGCTGAATTAGTTTTCTCACTCTAAGGGTGAATATTTTGCAAAATCTGAATAATGTCCTTTGGTAGTTAGTTTCTTCTACTTGTATTAATATGAGAATGAAAAACTTAGTTTTCCCACTCTAACAAAATGTCTCAGTATTCATTCACACTCAGAGTCATCAAGAAATACTAAAGCCTATCAACTTAAAATTTGATAGGACTAAAGTCTTTATCATGGATTGAAATAAAAAGATTATATTATAAAAAATGAACATTATATACTTATCATTTAATATTTACATATCATTCAATATTATCATTAAATACTTATATATTTATATTAAATTATTAAGCTTTGCAGCAGAGATGCCCCAGCAGTAAATGGTACTTGCTATTCTTTCAAAGGTCTTGGGTTGAATTCCCAGTAACCATATGGCAGCTTACAACAACATGTAACTCCAGTTCCAAGAGATCAACAGTCTCTTCTAGGCTCTGGAGACACCAGACATGCAAGTGTTGCACAAACATACATGGAAGTACATCCATATACACAAATTACTATATTTTTAAGAAATTACCAAGTTGCTTGAAAGTTACACTGACATATATTCAAGTTTATGGAACGTAATATGGACTTCTGTGTAGTGGGTACAAAAATAGATTTGTAAACTGAACACATACTCAAATTTAGATAGGAAATTACCTCTTTAACTTCACCTTTCTTGTCAACAACTCAGGTGTTAGTTTTTTTTTTTTTTCTTTGTCAATGTCTATTATATAAAACAGGAAGAAAAAACAGTTACCAGGATGGTGTCCTGCACTGTTGGAAAACACAATGGTTTGCTGAGGCATGTACGTAAGTGTTGCTGAGTTTCAGTTAGTATTTGTGTATAAAGTATATTAAGAAAATGGGCTGGGATTGCAGGAAAGGATTACTCTCAATTCAGATGCCCTGCGTGGTCCCTGGAACTAAAATCTTCAGTCTGTTATTTCATAAGTTGATTATAATGTTCTGTGGCTCTTATCTATTTTAAGTTCACTTTAGCATAATTTACATGAAAATTCAGGGACTAGAAAAAGAACAATGCAGGAAATGAGTTTGCCAGTAAAATATTTTTATTTTTATCCTTCTTTAGGGGTAAAGGGCAAAAAAAAAACAAAAACAAAAAACAAAAACAAAAACAAAAAAAACACACTTTTGAACACCTGGCAGCCTAGTTCCAAAATGTAAATAATTCTTGACATATTGACATTGTCCAGGTTTGTTTATTTTTCAATGTAACTATTAGTATTTTTAATTTACCAGCAATAGTAAAATAAATGTGTGGTTGAGAATAAATTGCTCTCAATCATCTCATGAATCCAATAGCAATTTTCTCTAATTTATCAAACCCAATAGTACTTCCCCCTGGAGCTGAAGTTACAGGTAGTTGTGAACTGCCTGGTGCATTTTGGCAGAGACAGGGGGATCTTGGAGTTGAAGTCCATATTGGTCTACAGAGCTAGTTACAGGACAGCCAGGGCTACACAGAAAAATCCCTCCATGTTGGCTGTTAACACACATTAATATTTTAATTCACACCTGTGTGCACTAGGACCTTTGGCATGCCATGTCAACTGTTTGTTCTTTGTTAAGAGCAAAATTCACCATACCAAGTCCTTATTAGAGCCTCCTGAATTGTATCTACTTTTCACATTATTCTCGCTGACCAACCAAACCCAATCACAAGCCTTATTAAAACTTGACACAATGAAAATGTGATGCTATTGTCACCTTATTTTATGCCAGGCTACTTTAAATTCACATTTTATACACTGAGAGCCATATGATGCCCTATCATGGAGAAAAAATGAATCAGGAAGAAAATTCATTGAAATCTACTAGAGAAAAACAAGAGTGCAATTTGCCACCCAGCATGCCCTCCAATATGCACAAACAAGAACTTGTCACAACCATCTGTAGGTCTGTTTATAAGAACATGCAAGCAGGCCAGAAACCAGAGGACGTCTGTCTGATTTAATAAATGTGTAAGAGTTTGCAAGAAATATGTCTTTAGCAGACACGGGCAAGTCGGTTGTCAAGGGCAAGCAAACTTAGAATCAACAAAAGTTCCCTGTTGGCCCAAGTTTGGTTTTAGTTTTGATCTTCAGAAGCATGCCATGACATTAAATGATGTGTTGAATAGATAACTAGACCTTTCTGGACACTGTTTGTGTGCTCTGCATTTCTGCTAATTTTATTAGGTAATAATAATGGTAATATGACAATGGTAGCTTCAATTAGAAAGAGTGAACTCCTATATACAGTCAGATTTAATGTTTATTGTTGTACATCCAGTGTTATTTTTTATTTTCATTATAGAGGTGAAATTGAAGTCCTTAAAGTGACATGATTGGGGCATAGAAACAGAACTGCGCCGGGCGGTGGTGGCGCACGCCTTTAATCCCAGCACTCGGGAGGCAGAGCCAGGCGGATCTCTGTGAGTTCGAGGCCAGCCTGGACTACCAAGTGAGTTCCAGGAAAGGCGCAAAGCTACACAGAGAAACCCTGTCTCGAAAAACCAAAAAAAAAAAAAAAAAAAAAAAAACAAAAAAAAACAAAAGAAACAGAACTGCATGAATGGAGACAACTGTTTATGGGCTAGTGTCAAGCGACATGTCAATGAAGACTCTGTATTAAGGAGTTATGAAGCACCACCTGTACAGTACCACTCAAATGTTTGAGTGACAGACAGTAGGTACATGTAGCAAATAGAATATTGATTTGCCTAGAGCATAACATACCTCTTAAAAGACTGATGTTACTACAACAAATGAAATCTAGTGTTGTTTGTACAGCATGGCAAAAATTATGGGTATTTTTATTCAGTTTTCTATAGTAGCAAAAATTGGTCTTTATAGCCAGGCAGTGGGGTGCATGCCTTTAATCCCAGCACTCGGGAGGCAGAGGCAGGTGAATCTCTGTTAGTTCAAGGCCAGCCTGGGCTGCAGAGTGAGTTCTAGGAAAGTCTCCAAAGCTACATAGAGAAACCCTGCCTCAAAAAAAAAAAAAAAATTGGTCTTTTTTGTTGGTTTCTAGAATTGGAGTATAATGCCCATGATGGTGGAACTACTTTCCTCTACCAACCCGGCCCCTATGTTATCGTAATTTCTTGTATTTCAATCTTTCCTCAGAATCAGACTTTTTAAAACACACATGTTGCTATATATCTCAGAAGTGCCTTCTTCTGACTGTGTGAGCACCCACATTTGCATACATAGATGCAGACACACACACTATAAAATATTAAATATTTTTTTTAAAAAAGGGAGGTGGCTAGAATTTAATTAATTACATAGAAAATATTTTTTCTTGAGTAATATTTTAAATGTAGCAGTGCTAGAGATTACCAATTTAAGCTTAGTGATTCTTAAATAGAAATGAACAAACAGTTCATATCAAAGAAAGTCTATTCATGGACTGTCTTGGTTAAGAAGGCATCACCATTATCTATTTATAAAATCTGTCTCCAAATTGAAGCATCACTTTCTACCAAACTACTCATCATTTCCCCATTGGGAGGTATTTATTAAGAAATTAGGTAAAATGACTTCTTCAAAGCTATGGAGAAAATGCATAAATTTGTGTGTGCTCTGAGATTTCTGCCCAGTTCACCTTATTATCTAGATAAAGTGCCATACTCGTGGAGTTCTTTACTGTGACTCAGTAGATCAGTCTGTTGATGTGACCTTTCCATTTGGAAGTCTTTAGGACTTTTCTCATGTAGTCCACCTTTCCAATATAGATGCTTTTTTTAAATAATCTGTAGTGCTTTCTCACACATTCTAGAAGTGTTACCATTTTATTCACTGTCATTTTCTTTTGCCCTTAAATAAAAAGTGCTTAGTATAAATTTTTTTTTTAAGATGAGGTAACCTTTTTTTGACTGTTATCTTTGGCAAATTATTTTCATTAAATGGCCTAAGTCATACCCCTGACTTTCTCATCACAAGAAGTTTGGAATGAGGAATGAATGAAGATAATGTCTAACTATGAAACACACAGGAAGAATTTCATAAGGGTCTGAGTCATTATGCCGTATATGTATTTATGTTGTGACTGTATTTGCAAATATATATGACTAGAAGAGTGGTTTAGATAGAAAAAAAACACAAACTTTTTTAATCAAATAATAGAATGCTTAAGTTTATAATTTCGTATTGTCTGTCATTTCCTGAGGCAATATTGATTGATGTGAAGCAATGTCAGTTTTGGAGTAACCTCTGCAATTATCCTCTTATTTGTAATGAGTTTCCCACAGACAAAGACTCTGAGAGTGAGGTTTGCGTGTTCAGGTCAATCAGTGGAGATTTTATTTGGAACGGTGAGTAAAGCCAGCACCAACTGCTAGCTGGACAAGTAAGTGTGTGGAGTGTGACTAGACAATCTGTGTTGCCAGAGCAGGCTCTGCCCTTGCTAAGTGCATATATTTCATAGATTACTATTTTTTCTTATAGGAGTTATATCTTTGTAAGCTTTTATTTGACCAGGTGAGGATTTAAAAAGCTCCACATTTTTATGTATTTTTATGTATACATTTTGTGTCAATTTTTATGTATACATTAACCATTATTTTTCAAATTGACACTAAAATAGATTTAATAAAATCTAAGTATTTTCCATTAATTAAAATCCATGTGATAATGGCCAGGAGTATGAGGACCATCTGGCTTACACAGTGAGACCCTGAGTCAAAGACACAAAAAATCAATCAATCAATCCATAGGTCAGATAATAAATTAGAAGAGTGCACAGCTTTTCACAAGGACTCATCCTTGCATTACACTAACTGCCTGAGAAAGATGTTAATGCCTCTCTCTGCTTTTATGAATTAAATATACAAAAGTAAGAAAATTAAGTCTTCAACATACAGTTTAGAAAAGAAAATTTATTTTAGTACACAGAGAGGAGAGTATTTAATTAAGGGTAGTACTCTGTTTATTACACTAATGATTTCTTGACATATATAATTAACATCTAATAGAGGAAGTCATTGGAGTCTATCTCCTTTGTAATCATTATTTTGTTTTCTTGGGGATATAAAAATGATATTTCAATGATACTAATATATTCATACTTCAGATCAATATTGTTGATTTTAAATACATAACTTTTTCAAAAAAATTGATGGAATGCTTTAAGCTGTTTGTAGACTTCTGAATAGGGTCATTCCTTATCTTGTATGAACATTGCTGAACTGATATAAGTATGTACTTCCTTTGAAGTCAGTGGATATTGGATTTTTTTAAGATATGGAGCAAAGTGAGACATCAATGTATGTCAGGAATATCTTCATACAATACTGTCTTAAACCATACTTTTATGGTATTTTTTTAAAATAAAAATCAATTTGGTTGCAAAACAAACAGTCTAAGAATAAATAAACACAGCCTTTCAATTTGTTAGTGAGGAGAAGCATGGCATTTTTTGATGCCTGGAGATTGAAACGTTCTACCTAGGTTTAAGGGCTTTCTGACTTTTGCCAGCTATCATTTGTATCATTTCTTTTCTAATTTATCTTTATTATTTAAATTTGTGTGTGTGTGTGTGTGTGTGTGTGTGAGTGTGTGTGTATCTGTGTGTGTCTGTGTCTCTGTGTGTATCTACATGAATAGATAACAAGAGAGGCAGTGGATCCCCTGGGATCGGAATTACAGGCAGTTGTGAGCTGTTTCATGCAGATCCTGAGAACCAAACTGGTGCCTTCCACAAGAGCGGAATGTGCTCTTAAGTACTGGACCATGTCTGCAGCCCCAATTATTATTTTTAGTGAAAAACCTATCTTGGTATGCAGAGAGTGTTAACCATTTCACCAGCAAAAATTAGTGAGGATCTGAGAGAGTATTAGTGAGTAAGTTCATACGTAATAAATGGAATATGACAATCTAAATATCTTTGGACACACAAATGACACATCTCAAGTAACCAAATGTGAGCCTAAGGATGAGATGTGGTTAATGAGATGTTGTAGTGGGTAGCCATTTCAGCTTTGACCTGGAAGTTCTAACCCCCATTGAGGCTTCGTTAATGGTCACGCCTACAAGGTGGGCTGAGAGAGGACGCTGAAGACCCGAGTTCCAGATGCAGGGGCTCTCTTGGTTCCTGGACCCTGGACGCTGGAGGTAAACCTAGCAGAGTTCTCCAGAGAACACTGCTGGACTGCGCTACACCTCTCCCAGACCCTGCAACCTACCTATCCCTTCATTTGTAAGTTATGCCACTAAATAAACCTCCCTTTTAACTACATGGAGTGGCCTAAATAATTTCACCAATAAGATGTAGATTACAAAATGTATTCACAGGAATTAACCTGTCCAGAAAAATATTTGAGCTTGACTCCTGATTCTCTAGCCTCTTGGGGAGTTTCCTAGATAGTTAATTTGGAGGAGAAGGGAACACTTGAACCTTTGGTTTCTTTTTTCTTTTTTTTTCTTTTTTTTTTTTTAATAAATTTGGGTCTTTAAAACAGGAAGCCTCTGAACGGTGGGGTTTTATCTTAGAATACCTTTCCTAATGTTCCAGTTCGGTACAGGGCATTTCTTGTGCGTCGTGCTGATCCATCATTTTGTCTGGTAGACAGATTAGTCCCATATCTCCACATTTAACTCCAATCTTGTTCTTAGGACACAGACAGAAAAAAAAAAGCTCAACACTTGACCAAAATATCCCCATGAACGGACTTTTCTCCCTGTTTCCAAAAATAGAGTCCTCTCCATGAAACCTCGTGAGCTAGAGTAAGAGTTTCTGTACACTTTTCATCATTCTTGTTTGCCAAGCTCCCATTGGAATGGCCGTCTGCTCTGTTAAAAGTATCAGAAGGCTCTTCTAGATCAAATTCCAACATTCTTCATCTTCCTCCCATAAACTAGGTGCAAGGGTCTAAGAAGCACATGGTCAGGTTTTTTTTATGTAACGCATACCCTTCTTGGTACCAATTCTCTGTCATATTTTCTATTCTTGCTGTTGGGATAAAATGTACCTTAAGCGGGAAAAAATGGTTTATTCCCAGACTTTTATGTTGTAGGCCATTATATTGTGGAGGAGCTTGAAACAGCTGATGGCATTCCAATCACAGTGAAGAATCAGAGAGGAATAACTGCTTCCTTCTACTCTGCTTGCTTGTTCTAATTTCTAGGGTTGATGATGCCCTGCCATGGGAATGGGCCAGCCCACAGTCAAGATGGCTGTTATCACATTAATTAAGACAATCAATAATCCTCCATATATACGTACATAGAGGCCGATCTTGCACATGAATCTATATTTTGACAAGAAAACAATTATCCCTAACCATCATTTCCACACATTTGAAAACTATACTTAACTACACAGAATGAATGAATGACTGCTGTATACTAATTTCCCCTGATATAAAACTTTCTCTCTTTGAAGGATGCTTGCAAACACTCAAGATGTTTTAAAATGAGGTGAAATAGTCCATCCTTGAGGGAAGCTCTCTAAGAGGCAGAAAGTTCTAAAAAGAGCATCCTTAAGATTCAGAACACATTCAACTCATAAGTCTCAGGAAGTCCCTGAAACTGGTCATGTTCTGCACTCAAGGTTACATAAACAGTAAGAACTGCTGGAGAAACACCTTTAAATAACCTGAGCTGATGGGAAATGATGCTGACATTACACAAACTGCCTAGGTGTAATACTGTCTTATCTTCTGAGCTTTCTCTAAATTATTTGGCTAGCTCTAGGGTTCCAGGTTTCATGCCTCGTGCTGTTACCTGTGATGAAGTAGACTTTCCTGGATGCAACTAACTTTTAATTATTCCTACCTGTAAATTACCCCTCACATATATTCCTGTAAGTGAGCCTGGTAAACTCTTCGATTCCCTATGTTGGAGTTTAGTGATATCCTAACTTTGGTTTGTCATCCATTCCCTGTCTGAGGTAATTAGATGTTTATTTCCCCCAGGAACACTGTCACATAGAAATGACATATGAGGTGTTTTCCTTTTTTTTTTTTTTTTTATGGTTGCTGCCTTTTAAATCACAGCTGTCTGAATCAGCAACTGCAACTCCACCTACAACAGCAGTAAGGCCACAAGGGCCTTAGCCGGAGGGAAATCTGATCCCTCTGGCTCCAACTTTTGCAAAGGTATGAAGGGAACTTAACTAAACTTCTCTCCCTCTAAAGACCTCAAGATTCAAAGGTTAAGATGGACTTCTACAGCCAGGCGGTGGTGGTGCATGTCTTTAATCCCAGCACTCGGGAGGCAGAGCCAGGCGGATCTCTGTGAGTTCGAGGCCAGTCTGGGCTACCAAGTGAGTTCCAGGACAGGCGCAAAGCTACACAGAGAAACCCTGTCTCGAAAAACCAAAAAAAAAAAAAAAAAAAAAAAAAGATGGACTTCTACTCTTCAGAGAGGCTGAATAGCAAGTAGCTTACCTCCTCTCCTTGCTCACATCCTCCAAAAAGCCTCCTCTCCCTCCTTACAAACCCTTTCTCACTTGGCTCCTCCCTACCACTTCCTTTCAGCTAGTTGCTGACGCAGCCTCCTAACCGCAGGTGAATTTTATTCAATCAAACACATCTTTGCATCATTGAACAAATGTTCCAGAGCATAAACAAAAGTAACACACCTTTAAATAATATTCTACAACAATGAGGAACCAGGTTAAAAGAGGAATTTTATAACAGCATAATATGTGAAAGTAGGTTATGTTGGTATTAATTCGGCAAGCTATTTTCAGCATTTCCTAACTTAAATTTATAGGAGCTTGCCTATTATCACAGCATTCAGGAAGCTGAGGAAAGAATATTGCAGAATACCTAGAAAAATAGTCTCAGATAGAGCAAAATAAAAAGATTTCAAGTTCACATTTTGAGAATTATGAGATTTTAAGAGTGTTGTTAAGATTATAAGCAATACCTGAGCAAATTTTTAAAAGTAATCAATAAATGCTGCTTGTCATCAAAATTGCATATTGAAAGATATAATTTGAAGACTTAAAAGGATTTACTAGTTTATCTTTTTATTCTGAATACAGAATCTAATTTATAAAAGGAAGAATGCAAGAGATAAAAACACAACTTTCTAATTTTTCATATTTTTTACATAGAAACATATTTTTGGTAGTTTTAATGAAATAGTACATTTTGAAAACAGAGCTTTAGTGAGCTATTTTCTTAAACTACCAAATAACATTTATAAAATTGCAGAGATCCTCAACTTGATGAGAAGAAAATATCAGCAATTATTCAAAATACAGCATTAATCAAATTAGTAGGTTCCAAGCCCTAGTGAGAACTACATTTTAAAAACAAGATGCAGATTGCTAATTTAAAAATTATTTTCTTCTAAAAAAACCTCTCAATAGAAGGTATGCTCTGAAATTAGCAGAATTGCATCTCAGATGGAGACACTGATAATAATGTTACTTTCAGTATTTTTGAATCAGCTCAGTTATTTTCTGTGTTTCTTCTGCCTTACTTTTCTTCTGGAATAATCAACAATACACAAAAAAAACATTTATTGACTGTATGCTATCCCCTAGGAACCATAAAATCTGTTGTTTATGGTTGTGAGGGCATAGGACAAAAATGTGATAAAACCATCAAAGTGAATCCTGGAGCACAAGAACAAACTTTAAAAGTTGGTGTAGGATGAATTAGTTCAACAGTCTTATGTGGATGCCTTCTAAAAAGACAAAAATTGTCAGTAGAAAAAATGCAAGTGAAGATATTGTGTCTGGAAATACACATCACACAAACAGCAACACTTGAGAGAAGGCTACACAATGGTTGGATATAGATGTGTTCTCTATGGCAAAAGCATTTGACTCAAGGTTTCTTTGGAATAGACTCCAGCCCAGAAACAAGGAGACTCCACAATCAACTCCACACTTTACTCTTAAACAATTCTTAAAACTTATAAATTGGGAATAGAGCCAGCTAAAGCAAGTGCCTGTCCTTAGACAAGATCCCTTTTCTTCTTGGTGTCACTGCAGGCAACATGGCCTCTTTCATGTGTTGGAAAAATGGGAATGTCCTGAGAATATCTACTACTCTAAGTGGACTCATGTGCATATTTTTCAGTTCATTTTCCTATTCTGTTCTCCACCCCAGACCTCTTACCGTAGAAATGGCTCCCAAGGACCATTGTTGCCTAACTTGTAGACCCATTCTAGGTTTAGCAATACCATATGACATAGATACTAGGTTTTAACCCCAACCTCCACCCCCAGACATGAACATCTGGAATTTTGTGGAGTTTCTTTTTCTTGTGAATTTTCTCAAAAATCTTGAAAGGTGTCTGTGCCTCATTTTCATGGTAAGTTGATACTAATTTCCCAACCTCTTTGAAACCTTGGTTTTTCTTTTTCAAAGTGTCCCACATAACTATCTCTACCTCTTCATGAACTGCAGGCTCCAAAAATGTGAATATTTTCTTAACTATATTTCTCATAGGGGATGGCATGCATAGCAATATGACCACAGGGTTAGAAAAATGGACAAGAAAGACCTTCTGATATCCAAAGCTGCTTGAATGACTTATGAATCAGAGAATGCCCATGGCTTGTTTTGTAGGGCACATGAAGCTAAGAACCATTGCTATAGTTAAACATGTGCAGCAATCTTTATTCTGCATAATAGTTTCCCAACCAAATTTTTATTTTTCTCAAATTCCTCCTAGCTTGCAGGCATGTGTCATGAAAGAAAACAAACTACTGAAATACTACTCCATACTGGCTTTTAATATTATAGTAATTTAAAGTTCATCACAAAATATAACCCCAAGTTTTCTTTATCTTGCATTTTATGAGCACCTCTTGGTTACGAATGAAGTACTGATTCCTCATATTATAACAGCTGTTCAAATCCTTGCCAGGATGAGAGGGCCTTGAAATTTTATATAAACAAGGTGATGTTATCTGAGTTTAACAACAATAGTATTTTAGATGAAAGATCTGCAGAAAAAATGGCTATTGGAAAAATTTAGAAGATAAAAGAAAGATGCATTTGATTAATACAACAATTTTCAGGCAATCTCTGACCACTAGTAAAAGCTTAATATACTTTAGTGTTCTTTTTCTGTTCTCTAATGTTAAGATAACTAAATAGTGTTTATTATAGTCATATTTAGTATTTATTTATTTATTTAGTATGTATGTTTGTGCATGTATGTATATAAGAGAGAGAGAAAGAGAGGGACAGAGAGAGATCATATACATGCTTGTACACATGTGTGTGCACATACCACAGCACACAGGACAGACCAGAGTAAAACTTATGAGAGTCTGTGAGTACCAGAGACTGAACTCAGATCTCTAATTCTACTATGACCTGCGGTACAATTTCCCCAGCCCCCATGAGACTGGGGTAGGTGATGATTCACAAAGTGCAGCATCATTCATTATTCAGGCTGCTATATGAGGAAGATTTATGACTCATTCAAATTGTGTCTTTTGTTAAACTCCTGAGTAAAATCGGTCTTCTGGAATTCAACATATGAGCCGACGTTCTTGAACAGCTGTTTAATGACAGCAGTTGCCAGCCCTTCTTTCTGTGCAGCTTAGTGATCCAGGATAAGAATTGTTAAGTCTAAATAAATCAGCGGTGTGTCTTTGCTGGAAGGGACTGGGGAGATTACTTGGAGGTGAAAAGGGCACACTGCTGTTGTAGAGGACCAGAATTCAATGCCCAGCATCCATGCTTGACAGATCCTAACCTCTTTTAAGTCCAAGAGATCTGGCACCCTCTTTCGGCCCCCATCAGCACTACAGTTTTGTGAACACATAAAGATACACATATACATAATAAAAATATTTAAAGTGGAAAATAGAAACCTGGATAAAAGAACTAGACTTCTCTGACAAAGCACAGAAAATATACAGGGCATATTCTGACTGGGCACTACTCAGAATTCCCGGAAAAAAAAAAATCAAGTCTTCTTATGTTGTTGGTTGGTCTTTTTTGGGGAGACCTGCAACCCAGCTCCCAAATAAATAACACACAGAGGCTTATTCTTACCTATGAATGCCCAGCCTTAGCTTGGCTTAGTTTCTAGCCAGCTTTCCTTATCTTATTCCAGCTATCTTTTGCCTCTGGACTTTCCTTTTCTCTAACTTCTGTAAGTCTTATTCTGAGTCTGTGGCTTGCTGTGTAGGGTGGCTGGCCCCTGGAGTCCTCCTCCTTCTCTGGCTCCTAGCTCTTAGATCTCTCCTCCCAGTTTTCTCCTTCTGTATATAATCTCTGCCTGCCAGCCCCACCTATCCTTTCTCCTGCCTTGCTATTGGCCAGTTCTTTATTAGACCATCCTGTGTTTTACACAGGCACAGTAACACAGCTTCACAGAGGTAAACAAATGCAACATGAGCAAAAGTAACACACCTTAAAATATTCTACTACAGTCTTTGAAGATTTTAACATCCTGAGTTGGGCATTTTAATCATTTTGAGGACAGTGATGAGAAATGGATTTGCCTATCTTTTATCTTTATCCTTCAAAACTATTTTTTCATGCCAAGTACCCCAAAGTATCTGTTCAGGTACTCAATTCAGTCAATGCTGGTGTCAGTGGGATATTATAAGTGAGAGAGTAGTTACCTTAAATGGGCAAGTAATCCAAGTATTAAGGCAATGCACTTTGGTGTTTAGTGTAGGATTGAGAACATGTAGAACCCTCTGCCAATGTAAAGGATAAAATTGGAAAGCTTCCCTAGAATGTATGTTTCAGTGACCATTAAAGACAATCTAGGGTCAATAAGATGACAAGCTAGGGGTCATATGCATTATAGTAGACAATAGCAATAAAGATATGTAGACTTGAGTGGAAGGGCATCAGAAGTGAGGATGAATACCATGCATAAAGAGAAGATCATGCTACAAAACCAAAGCCTCATGAAGCAGTGTACAGATGCACAGGGTAGGAATTGATGCAGATTAAAGACTGAGTTGTTTTATAATCCACTTTCTCCAAACCTGTGTTTTCAAAAAATAAAATAACAAATAAGAACATATGCCAGAGAATTTCAGAAATCTGAGTATATTTTTAGATTATAACAAACAGAATCTTAAGTCATATATTTAATGAGTGAAAGCAAAGGATACTACTATTGTTGAATGACTGAGAGACTCTAGGCCTGTGGGAGGACTTGACCATAATTCTTAATTTTCTCAGGATCTCCATAAGAATACAGTGTCCTTTATCAGCATGAAGTAACCTAGAAAACTAAGCCCACATCCCCAAAAAATAGATTATGGATGTTTGTCTTTGTTTAGGTTGCTAGGCCCTGGGTGGATCTCTGGGAGTCCAATCAACGAGAATGAGGAGGGTTTATATGAGCGAGAATTGTTGAGACCAAGGTTGGATAAAGCACAGGGACAAATAGCCAAATGAATGGAAACACATGAACTATGAACCAATGGCTGAGGGGTCCACACTGGATCAGGCCCTCCGAATGGGTGAGACAGTTGATTGGCTTGATCTGTTTGGGAGGCATCCAGGCAGTGGGACCAGATCTTGTGCTCATTGCATGAGTTGGCTGTTTGAAACCTGGGGCCTATGCAGGATTGTTTGGCTTGGCCTGGGAGGAGGGGACTAGACCTACCTGGACTGAGTCTACCAGGTTGACCTCAGTCTGTGGGGAAGGCTTTGCCCTGGAGGAGATGGGAATGGGGGGGGGGGCGTTGGGGGGAAGGTGAGGGGGACGGGAGGGGGGAGAACAAGGGAATCCGTGACCGATATGTAGAACTGAATTGTATTGCAAAATAAATTAAAATAAATTAAAAAAAAAGAAAAAAAAAACATGCGTGCATGCACTAAGCTATGCAATAATCAATGTAAACTATATCACAAAGTGTAATTAAATAATCCCTGAATTCAGTGTATTTGACAATAAAAAGGTTATTTTGTGTGAAAAAAAAAATTGTGATTGGTCATAGTCAATATATTTCTAAAAGAAGAAAGGGGGATATGATATAGATATATAGTATATAGATATAATAGGATAAAAGGATAGATTAATGAACCTACTTTTAAAGAGCAACAACTTGTTTAGAATTGTTTTACATTGCTATGGATTTTAGTTTATTGATAGAAGTTTAAACTTAATTTTGTTATACTGTATACATATATGTATATATACACATATATATATATATACTCTCATTTGAGATATTATGTTTACAGATTAATAATTAGTCTTCTATGATAGTCAACCTTATAGTCATGTTAAGTTTTCTAGGTATACATAGATATAATTCAATTAGTTAGGTAATCTTCAAACACTTCAAAGCCCTACAGAATATGGCATTTAAAATATTTTAAAAATTTACTTCCTGGACAGTGAGATATGTCAGCTCCTGGCAGCACTGATTTACTTCAGAAAGGAAGATGGGCATCGAAGACACTCTTGGCAAAAATAGCCATTTGGGCAAGAAACTGTTCTTGCCTGGACTGCTTGATCGACTGGACATTCAGGACCCATAGGAAAGTGACCACTGAACTTTGCTTGGCAAAATGGTCCTTCAGGTTCCTGCTTTGCAGAGGAAACTGCCAGATATTCTACAGGACACAAAGAGAAGTGACTGAGAGACTCTAGGTCTGTGGGATGAAGACAGATGCCCCAACTTTACAGAGGAACTTTGGATGACTGTCCAGGCTGCCAGCTGTCTCTGTCTACTCTCGCAAGACTCCCGAAAGTTGCTTGTGTCCTTCCCCCATTTTTCAGGTAATATTATATCCTTCTGAGGTCTTTGATGCAGTTGAAGACTAGATAGTTATAATTTCCTTAGTTATGATAAAAGATAAGTTAGATATGAAACCTTAGACTCACAAATATAGGATAGATAGGACATCTTCTTTAATTTTGCCAAATACAAATAGACTAGATATTATAACTATAATTCTTGCTTGATAATTGTTTTGTTATATGTAATTTTGCTATGTTAAAGTTAAAATCTTCCTATTTGAAAAAAGAAAAGGGGAAGTGCTGGGGATGTCTTTCTGTATGCTGTGAATGTGTTGTTCTGATTGATTGATTGGCCAGTAGCCAGGCAGGAAGTATAGTATAAGCGGGATAAGCAGAGAGGAGAATTCTGGGAATAGGAAGGCTGAGTCAGGAGTCACCAGCCAGACACAGAGTAAGCAGGATGTAAAAATACTGGTAAGTCACAAACCACGTGGCAAGGTATAGATTTATAGAAATGGGTTAATTTAAGATGTAAGGTCTAGCTAGAAAGAAGTCTGAGCCATTAGGTCATCAATGTATCAATAAAACACCACATATTCTTGCTCGTTGTTTATTCAATTTAGAACACTGATGGGACATACCAGCTCATGACTATATATGAATGATATTATCAGGCTCTTTCAGGAATGCTCAGACTCTGAGATTTTAATTTCTATGTTCAGATTCTAAAGCCAATTAGAAGATTTTACTGAGATTAAACAAAATTTTGAGATTTTCAAAATTTAATTACCAGCACAAATTTTTGTGTTTGGTGCCTATGCTTTTATTAACCTCTAAAGATAAATACACTACCCAGACTGCCACTGCTGTGAGAAAATTACTAAAGAGAACAAAGTTAAATTGTGGACAATTTTATTTTGGTTTTTGGTTTCAGATATTCCACACATAGTTCATTGGGTTCATTATTTTTAGACTTCTGGAAAAACAGAACGCTGAGGTATGGTGCTCATGAAAAAAAAAAATAAGACTGCTCAATCCATGGTGGTCAGGAAGAAAAAAAGAAGAGGAAGTGACTGAAATTTCCAAATCCCCTGAAAGAGTGGCTTAATTTCACTTCACTGAGGCCAGCCTCTTAGGGTTTCCTCTAACATCCAACGTTCCCATAGGCTGGCTCCTGGTCCATTATCATTAGAACTTTTGTGGGAACATAGCAATACACAGGTGAGGCAAAGCGTCACTCAGATAAGATGTGCCAATGTCGCAATAGTGTAAGATGTATATAAAAACTTAGGGAATGCAGAAGCACTTCAGAAAGATGAAGGTAATTTCTGGAGATGAAATCGGTGGTAGATTAAAAATTCTAGTAAGTTTATATTTTTACTAGAAATGTTTTGAGGCAAATTGTAAGTTTTACTGTATTGTTGTAAGATAGGATAGAAGTAGTTACTTCATATTTTAAGATTGTAAACTTTTGTTTTTATTTCCCAGGATATGGTCTATTTTTTTCTTTATAAAAGCTTCTATACAATGTTAAGTAGAGTGTGTTTTTTGGTGTTGGGTGGAATTTTGTAGACATCTGTTGAATCCATTTGATGTGTGATGCCAATTAATTCTGATGTTCCTCTGTTTATTTTTTGTCCAGATGAAGTATCCATTGGATTAAATGGGATATAGATATCACATTCTTTTAATGAAATGATGTTATACTGTTTCTCCAAATTTAGAAGTAGGTTTTATTGTTTTGTTTTGTTTTATGAAATTGTGTGTCTCAGAGTTTGGTGCACATAGGCTTAGGGTAGTAATGTCTTCTTGGTTAACTATTCTCATTTCAGTTTGAAGTCTATTTTGTCAAATATCAGGACAGTGATGCCTGCTGACTTCCTGGTCCCATTTGGTTGGAGTACTTTTATCAGTTCTTTCACACAAATTAATACTTATCTTATTAACTAAGATGTGTTTCTTGTAGTCAACAGAGACATGGATTTTAATTCTTGATCTATTTCATCAGCCAGTGTCTATTGATTGGAGAACTGAAGCTACTGATATTAAAAGTTAATACTGAAATAGATGTGTTGTGGTCCTTGTGTTTTTGATATTGTCATTTTGATCTCTGTGGTACTGTGTGTTTTAATAATTATGGATTTATATTTTTTCTGTGTTCTTTTGCTATACTTCTTCCTTTTTACAAACTGAAATATCAACTCACTATTTTATTTATAATTGGTTTGCTGGTTATCATTTTAAAGCTGTTTATATCATGGAAAATTGTTCTTTCTCCTTCAAATGTGACTGATAATTTTGCTGGGTGTATTAGTACAGGTTAGTTGACATAGTCTTTTAGGATTTGGAGTGTAGTTCCTATTGGTGAAATTATTAAGGCCACTCCACGTAGGTAAAAGGAGATTTATTTAATGGCATAACTTACAAATTAAGGGATAGGTAGGTCGCGGGGTCTGGGGAAAATGTATCGCAGTCCAGCGGTGTTCTCTGGAGCTCTGCTTGGCCCACCTCCACTGTCCAGGTTCCCGGAACAGAGAGAGAGCGCGAGCCCGCCAATCCAGATCTCGGGTCCCCAGGCGCCTCCCTTGGCCCCGCCTTGTAGGCGTAACAGTTGCCGAAGTCTCAATGGGGGTTGGAACTTCCAGATCAAAGCTGGAATGGCTACCCACTACAGTTCCAGCTTTCAAAATTCACATTATGAAATCAACTGTTCTTCTAGTGAGTTTTCCCTTATATGTGGCTTGGGTGTTTTTGATCTGTAAATTTCAATATACTCCCTTTTTATGTAAAATCAGTACTAACTATGGTAAGATGTAGGCTTTTTTATGGTGTCTATTTGGTATTCTGTCTGACATTTGTAGCTGTTTGTGTATGTCTTTCCTTAGTTTGGAGAAGTTTTCTTCTATGATCTTGTTGAAGATCTGGTCTATAAAATTGCCTTGGGATTCTTCACCCTCATCTGTGCCTATAATTTGAAGGTTTGTTTTTATTTCATGATGCCCCACATTCCCTCAATGTTCATTTCCTGTGTTTCTTTTAATTTTTACATCCCTTATTTATTTGGTTTAGATTCTCTACTTTATCTTTGAGTCCTGATCCTCTGTCTTCTGTTTGGTTCATTGTACTTGTAAGGTTTACCTTTGCACTTTCTAGATGAGTTATAGGGCTTTCCTTTCAATTCCTTCTTCACTTTAGTTGAGTTCTCTTTAATGTTTCTATTTCATTATTGAATTCCATTCTCAAGTCCTGTATTGTCTTGATCATTTCCAATAGTCTTATTGTGTGCTTTCTTGGGCATCACTTGGGTGTCTATTCTCCTTAGGTTATTTCTCCTTAATTTCATTGAGAGCTACTTCTTTGTGTCTTCTTAAAACTCCTTGAGTCACTTGATTAAAACTTATGATTCTTTAAATTCTATTTCCTGGACTTCATCTAGGTGATTCTCATTGGCAAACATTTCTATAGGTCTAGTATGTTTTGGAGAGAAGATATTGACTTGATCTTCTAGATTGTTTATGTATTTGTGATGACACTTGGACACATGGAATTCTTTTGCTAGTTCCCTAAGACTTATATATAAAAAGCATGTTGAGCAAGAAGAGAGAATGAGTGATCAGGTGGGGACTAGAAGTTGAAAATGGCTTGTGTGTACTTAAGTTTGGTAGACGGATGGTACTGGGCAGTTTACAAGGTGTGCCCCATGATCTGAGTTCAGCATGTGGAGTAGATCCAGCGGCATGGGAAGATTGGATTTAGTATCAGAGGGACGTGTGTGCTGGTAGAGAAGGTCCTGGAGATTGGTAGCAGCTCAGGCAAGGGCAGTCACATTAGGACTGTAGCACTGGATGGTGGACCTCAGCTAGATATAGCAAGTTGGACAGGGTGTGTGGAGTGCAAGGGAGACTCAACAGGCTAGACCTTGAAGAAGGATGTGAAAGATATGGGTGGATAGAGAGGTTGGATGCAGCACAAAAAAACCTGACAGATCCTTAAGTCTCTTAAAGAAAGGCCATCTTTTGCTTGCAATAGGAAGGAGTAAGTTTTAGTTCCGGGCTGCAACTATACACATTTGAAAGCCAAGAGATTAGTATAACATTCAAGCATTACTTTTTGTTCACAGAAAGGTCACTTATGAGATAATAAGGTATAGACTGTCAAAGTGTAGGTAACCTTATTCTATTTTCTAGATGTCTGTGAAAATTCTAATAAATGCATAGTTTTATAAAGATAAGTTTCCTCTATATTAAGGCCATGCAGAACTGTTAGGAAGGTCATAAATGAGGATGGAATTTACTAATTATAAATTCTAATTGAGATGCAATTTTGTATTGATTATACATAAGTACAAAACAGCAGTCACTAAATTTTGTAATTGACACATAAGAAAACTGTACACACTTAAAGAATAGTATATAATAATGTTTTCTTTGGTTTATATATTATATAATATTTAGATCAGAGTAAGGACATCTATTATGATAAACATTTATTTGTTGTCAGAATAACCAAAATTCTTCCTCTAGTTTTTTTTTTCTTTTCTGTTGGAAATAAGACATAGAGTATCATTAAGTAGACATTTCAATGTGCACTAGAGCATTAAACTATGTCTTTTTTTCTTACTCCTGCATAGTGCTTTAGATCAACCTATCACAATCCCTCTCCCTCCTAGTTTCCTCAGCCTCTGCCTCCTACTATTGCACACTCAAGAGCTAGAGTTATCAAACTTTCGATTTCACACGTGAATATCATACAGTAATATTTCTGTGTCTGCATAGTTCATGTTACAATAATCTCAAGTTCCACTCATGATGTTACAAATGTCAAGATTCTAGACATTTAGTGACCGAATATGATTTCAATATATAAGCATCACACCACTTTTATCTTTTTGCCTATTGGTAGACACTGGGTCATTGCTGGTACCTTGCTGTCATGACTACTGCTGGCAATAAAACTCAGTGTGCTGATATTTTTCAATATAATAGCTTGGTTTCCTTTAACTATATACCCAATATCCAGATCACTCAATCATATATCAATTTAATTTCTAATTTTGAAAGAAAATACATATTGTTTTCCATAATAGTGACAATATTTTACATACCCACAACAGTGTGAATTATTCTAACATTTTATGGGCTTTTTTAGATTGAACTGTTTTATGAGTAACTGTTTTGTCTGCATATATGTGTGTGCATTACATGAACACCCAGAGAGGTCAAAGGAAACCATCACATCCCATGGAATGGAAGTTACAGATGATTGTTGCGTCATCTTGTACAGGCTAAGAGCCAAACCTGGTCCTCTGGAAGAGTAGCCAGTGTTCTTAATCATTAAGCCATCTCTCCAACACTTCTCTTGTCCTTTTTACAGTAAAAATTCTCAATGGAATCTCTTGCAGTTTGAGTAACATTATTGCTATCATTAGTGATAGTGAATTTTTCACATTAGCCTTTTGCATTTATTGAGAGTTCCCTGTTTATATTCATTGCTCATTTTTTAAATACATTATTTTTCTCTTGGGTTGTTTGAGTTCCTTTTATGTTCTGGATATCAGGCCTTTGTCTGAGCTGAGGTTTTCAGATATTTTCTGGTTCTGTATGTTTTTTTCTTTACTGTGTTGACTGTTACCATTTTTTAATTTTATAATTAATTTAATTTTACATATCAGTCACGGATTCCCCTGTCGTCTCTCCTCCCGCCTCCCGCCTCCCCCCTTCCGCCCTCCTCCCAATCCACCCCCCATTCCCACCTCCTCCAGGGCAAGGACTCCCCTGGGGATTCAGCTCAGCCTGGTAGATTCAGTCAAGGCAGGTCCAGTCCCCTCCTCCCTTCACCCAGGGTGAGCAGGTGGAGCTCCAGGAGTCCAGTGGGTGAGAGAGAGGAGGGATTGTATGAGCAAGAGATGTTGAGACCATGATTGGAAAAAGCACAGGGATAAATAGCCAAACTAGTGGAAACACATGAACTATGAACCAATAGTTGAGAAGCCCCCATGGAACTGGGTCAGGCCCTCTGGATAAGTGAGACAGTTGATTAGCTTGAACTATTTGGGTGGCCCCCAGGCAGTGGGACCAGGACCTGTCCTTGGGGCATGAGCTGGCTTTTTTGAGACTGTTGCCTTTTTAATGAAGAAACAATTTGCTTACTCAGTACCGTTTTTCTGTTTTGGCTTTTGTTTCACATGGCTTTTCGTTTTTGATTGTTGGTTGCTCTTTATTTTTTGTAAAGTTTACCAAAGATTGCCTGTCCATTCCAATGACCCAAAACAATTTTATGATTTATTCTAGTTGATTTCAAGTTTTGTGAGAGGTAGGAATCAAGGTCTCTTCCTCTGCATATTGGTATATAATGTTTTCTATACCATTTATTGAAAATGTTGTCATTATTCAGTGTGCGATCTCAGCACTTATATTGAAAAGATATTGGCTGTAAAAGTGTTGGACTACTTCTAGGTTTATATTCCTAATTTTAGACCAGCACTATGTTTTTTTTTTCACTATAAATTTTCAATATTAGCTAAGGGAGATGGCATATGCTGGTTTCAGCTCCTCACACGTGCGAAAGTGACATGAGTATTGCCACTATCCTAATTGATTTACATAATGAGGTGCAGTACATTCAGAGACAATATGAGATCCACCTTTGAAAAGGAAAGAAAAGAAAGGGAAAAATAGGGCTCACAAGAGGGCCCACCTTCAATGTGTGATCTTAGTACATTTACTGAAATAATGTTGGCTGTAGTTGAAGCAACATGGATGTAGGTGCTTGAGAGCCTGACTGACATATTTACTGACTATATGTAAAATAAATAATATAAATAAATAAGTAAATTTTTCAGTGCATATTTACATCTGCTTGGACAATATTTCCTTCTGTCTTTTGTGGCAATAATTAATTTGGTTGGTTATTTCTTTGTGTTCTTTTTATTACACAAATTCTAGAATTCTTTTATAGTTCTGCGAGAAGTGCCATTGGTATTTAATCTAGAAAAATGTGAACAAATATTGGCTACCTTTTCAGATAATGAAAGAGTATAACACTTCAAAGGTAATAATGAGTAACATGACAGAATCCAGCATAACTTGGATATTCATTAAAAATGGCAATACTAGATGGCTTCAGTACTCCATTCTACCAAACATTTTAAAAAGTAACTGATATTATTTTGTTTATAATTATTGTATATATATAAAAGGGAGGAATTCTTTTGAACGTTCTGTGAGGCCAGGGTTTTGTAATATCAACACTGCAAAAAGAGCATAATAATGTCTTAGTTTGGTTTTTATTGCCATCTTAAAGACCATAACCAAAAGTTTTGAGGGAAGAAAGAATTTATTACATCTCACAGGTTACAAACCATTATGGAGGGTAATCAAGGAAAGAATTCAAGGAATGAATTGAGCAGATGCCATGGATGAATCCTACTAACTACCTTGCTCTCAATGGTTTGCTCAATCTGCCCTCCCACACCACTCAATGTCTTTTACTATGGGTACCATCATTCCTGGTGGGCTGGGTCTTCCTTCCCACATCAATTATCAATTAAGTGAATCTGATGGGAGTATTTTCTTTTATCTATCTATCTATCTATCTATCTATCTATCTATCTATCTATCTATCTATTTATTTATTATGCATATAGTGTGCTGCTTGCATATATCCCTTCAGGCCAGATTAGGGAGCCAGATCTCATTACAGATGGTTGTGAGCCACCATGTGGTTGCTGGGAATTGAACTCAGGACCTCTGGAAGAACAGCCAGTGCTCTTAACCTCTGAGCCATCTCTCCAGCCCCGGGAGTATTTTCTGAATGTATGTTCTTCTTCCCACATGATTGTACCTGTGTCAAGGTGACAAAAGCTACCAGGACAAACAATAAGAAATCTGTAGTATAATATCCCTGATGAATACAAATAGAAAAATTTGTCAATAATGTATTAGCAAACCAAATCTTACAGTACACTATAAGCATTATGTACCATGACCAAGTGGTATCAGTCCCAAAGACCAATCCATAAATTTTATAAATAATATCAATACATTGAAAGACAAAGACCTAATTATCTCCATAATTTCAGAAAAGGTATTCAATAAAATCCACATCCTTTATTGATAACAATTGTGAAAAGATGTATTATAGAAACAAAGTCCTTCAACACTACAAAGGCTATGGTTAAAATAAAACTTTAAATTTCTTATTGAAAGAGGGAAATTAATAAGTATTCTCATTATGATTGTGGTAACTTGAATGAGAAAGGCCCCATATTTGAATGTTTGATTCCCAGTTGGTGGAACTGTTTAGAAAGGATTAAGAAGTGTGGCCTTGTTGGAGTTATTATGCCACTCTGAGTGGGCACTGAAGTTTCAGAATCTCATGTGATTCCTGGTTAACGCTCACTGCCTAGTAGTTGTGGATTAAGATGTAAACTCTCAGCTAGTGCTTCAGGGCCATGCCTGCCTGTCAGCTGCCATGCTTCCTGCCATAATGGTTGTAGTCTTTAAACCATTGAAATTGTATGCTGCTAAGTAAATTCTTTCTTTTATAAGGTGTCTTTTTCTATAAGGTACCATAGGAATAGAGAAGTAATAGAAATGATTATCTGTTAAAAAACAAAGATGACCATTTTCTTATTTCTTTTTAGTTCCCTATTAATGGTCCTGGACAGAGCCATCAGACCAGAGAAAGGAGTAGATGGACTTCATATTGGAAAGGTAAAAGTCAGATTGTCACTGTTTCAGAATGACATGAAGATAGATAGATGGATATATAGATAGAACTAATAAAGGATAAAACTAATAAATGAACTCTTGGAGCTGATGAAAGAATTCAGCAAAGTTACAAGATAAAAAAAATTAACATTAATAATCAGGATGTTATATTTTAGTGGAAATAAGTGCCAGAAATGGCCAAGTCAATATTATAAAATATTTAGCTTATTTAATTATATTACATTATGTAAGTGAACATGTAAATTAATATATGTATGTATTTGGAAAAGCTGTATTTTCCAATAATAAATGTTAAATTAGTGAATTAATATATTTAATATATTTTATTCTATGGATAATTGTAGATGTATCCAACCTTCTTATTAAATAAGAAACACAGAACCAATGCAAAGAAGAAAGCCAAGAGGTCAGAGCTAAGAGCTAAAACCTTACCCTTCCTCCTGCGGTGGTCCTACCTCTCCGAACCAGAGCTACCCCTGTGTTAAAGTCTTTATATAGAGTTCCTGTCCTGCCTTCTCATTGGTTGTAAACCCAACCACATGACCGCCTCCTCACAGCCTGTCTGTATAGGCCTCCAGGTTTTCCATGATTGGTATTAAGATTAAAGGCATGTTTATCCAATAATGGCTGTATCCCTGAACACACAGAGACTTACCCAGCTCTGCCTACCAAGTGCTGGAATTACAAGCGTACGCTACCACTGCCCTGCTTTCCTATGGCTTGCTAATAGCTCTGACCCCCGGGCAACTTTATTTATTAACATACAAATAACATTTTAATACAAATAAAATATCACCATAGATAATATAGTTGAAACTAGGAAAAATTATAATCTTTCATGCTTATGTTTACAAAGCTATATTATAAAAGTTGGGTAAGTAAAATCCAAACACTGTGTTTTTCAACTCTTAGAATCTAGCTTGAGTCTGTCTGAATAGATCCTTTATCATGGAGCTCCATCACCAACTGAAAATTTCTTTTTTAAACCAAAAGCACAAGATGACTACAAGTGTTAATTCACATTTGGTAGCACCCTGTAATTAGAAAACCTTACAATCTAATCAACACCATTTTATTACATTTACATTGACAAACCATTTCAGGTAATTGAACTGAAGCCTTCTGGGAAGTTATGTGTGTTCAGTCAGTCTGATTTTAAGATGAAAATGCTGAGTTTCATCATATTAATAAATAATTAAAGATGTATCCTTTACAACTACAATCTGTAGCATTTCATTTTTACTTGTCCTTGGAGAGCTTCAGTTACATCTCAATAATGCATCACTCATTGGAATCTAGCAAGCACATCTTCAGAAATTTCAACATGAAAAGAAATGTCAGACTTTATACATATGTGACCTAACCTTTGATAAGAAAGAAGCTGCAACTGTTAAATAAGAATGAATCTTCTTTTCAAGAAAATAATATCTTATAAAACAATTATTTAAATAATCTAATTAATTAATTTTTGAGACAAGGTCTAAATAATAATAAAATAACCTCGACACATAGAAATGTGTCTTCTTCTTTAGTCTCTTGAGTACTTGGACTGTAAGAATGAACCACTCTGTAGCTTGAGTTTTCCTGCCTGGCCCACAGTCAGGACAAATCTCTCTCACCTGCCAGTCCCACAGCCGCTCAAACCCGACCAAGTAAACACAGAGACTTATATTGGTTACAAACTGTATGACCGTGGCAGGCTTCTTGCTAACTGTTCTTACAGCTTAAATTAATCCATTTTCATTAATCTATACCTTGCCACATGGCTCGTGGCTTACCGGCATCTTTACATGCTGTTTCTCATCACGGCAGCTGGCAGTGTCTCTCTGACTCAGCCTTCCACTTCCCAGCTTTATTCTCCTCCTTGTCCCGCCTATACTTCCTGCCTAGCCAATGGTCAATCAGTGTTTTATTTATTGACCAATCAGCAACACATTTGACATACAGAACATCCCATAGCACCACTCTGCTCTGATAATAATTAAATTTGTTCTATTATTATATAAGTTTTCAAGAAAACTACATTAGTAATACTATGCAGTATATTTTCCAATTAATTTTCTCCTTATCACCCTATCTTAATAATTGTTGATCAATCTATGAGAGAGGAAAAGATCCTTTCATTAGATAGAATACTGATCAGAGACTGCTTCAGATACACATGTGAAAATGGCTAAATATTTGATATCTTCTTCATATAATTAAATAAAAATAGCTTCAAAGTTTTTTGTTGAATTTAGACTCACAAAAAGTTTTGCATTTTTCTGAAGAAAAGAATACTAACAAGGCAGAGAAATGGAAGTATTGCTTGTCATTTAATAAATTAATCAGATTTTACTCTTCCCCATAGAACACTTTTTGATAATGATTAGCATGTTATGGATAAAAAGTACAAACTTATAAGACATTATCAAAATATGTACTATAAAACGTATGTAAAGGGCCTAATGGGAAATCAATGAAATACCAGAATATTACATTTCATTTAGAGTAAACAATTAGACTTGATTATTAAGGATAAATAAACTTTTTACTTCTGAACAGAGAACCAGAAGAGAAAAGAAACATCATTATAAGTTATAACTTTTTGAAAGTTAATACTTTGTTTTAGATGTAGGAAGTAAATAACATAATTTTAAGTAAATGTTAATAATATTTACTTATATAAATGTTTAATAAATATTAATCATTATATATTATGATAATATAATTATGAATAAATCTTAATAACAGCAACAAATAATACACGATTTACTATTTTGTTTCCTCTTTAAGATATGTTCTTATTTCATAGCCTATCATAGCCTCAAATGCTCCTTCCTCTTGCCTCAACCTCCCCCATACTCAGTGAGTAAGCAAGAACTATATTACTAAACAATGGTATATATATATATATATATATATATATATATATATATGTGTGTGTGTGTGTGTGTGTGTGTGTGTGTTTGTGTGTGCACATGTGTATGAAATTATTTTTAAATAATTTTCAAAATCTGGATATAATGTTAATTACATGATTAATTATCTCCTATTTTTCTGTTGGAAACATTAAACATGTTCACTGTACTACAACAAATACAGGAAAACACCATTGAAAGCAGGACATAACGATTCATTTGTGATTCTTTTTTGTTTGTTTGTTTGTTTTTCAAGACGGGGTTTCTCTGTGTAGCATTGCACCTTTCCTGGAATCTACTCTGTAGCCCAGGCTGGCCTCGAACTCACAGAAATCTGCCTGACTCTGCCTCCTCAGTGCTGGGATTAAAGACATGTGCCACCATATCTGGCTCATTTGTGATTCTTAACAGAAATGAATTAGAGAATATCTGAAGACTGGATTGTCAATGTAATCCTACAGATAAGAAAATCCCACATGCATTATTATTAATGTAATCTTGTAAACTACTTTCATGTTTTTAATTGTTGAAAATAATGTAATAAATTTGGCCTCTAAATTAAAGAAAAATAAGTCTTGATTTATAGTATACTTAGCCTACTTATTTTAAGTTTGCATGGAAAATCTGCTTTTTCATTAAATGTCAAATAAAACTAACTTTTGGAAAGTTAGCCTCATTTACAAGTGAATAATTATCAAGATGCGATGTATTTCAAACGTATCTAAATTTGAAATGATAGAGGAGCAGAAAAATAAACAAAAACTATATTTAAAGTGTTTTGGCAATGTGTATACGATAGATGAGATTCTGGAGAGAGTCATGCATTGATTGATGGAAAGTCGTGGACCCATTGAAAACTGTGAATAAAAGTATAATCAGATAAAAATTGCATCCATGCTGCTTTTTTCCCAGCCCTGCTATTCAAGTGCAGCTGGGATTGTGGAAGGTGACAGTGACCATGGCGATGTTGAGCAGATGAAAGTTAATGTGGGCAAGGGTATGTCGTTCAAGGGTATGGAAAAGTACAATCATGAGAATTTGGCTACCTGTGGTATGTGGAGACACGGGCCAAGGAGAATGCCTATGATCTGGAGGTCAACCTGGCTGTCCTGAAATTGGACCCGTTCAACACAGCCTTCCTTCAGAACACAGTCACTTCCCGGAACCTCCTGAAAGCCCTCTCGAACCTGTGCAAATGTATGATCAACCAGGGACATCAAAAAGAACAGCCCACGTGACAGATCTTGTACCTTGGGGACGTGTTGTAGACCTACCACTTTCAAGTCCTCTGGCAGGCCCTGCATGGAAACATTGACTTCTTGGGAGATATAACTGACTTTGTAGAAGAAAATTTATCTACCATGTGGTAGGCATCATATACCAGCACACCTCAGCTGCTTGTTGAGATGCTTGTATATCTGACTGGCAACCAGCTAAGAGTATAGATTGAGCATGTACAGCTGGAGTGCAGATGAGTAGGGCAGATCTTCATCTGTAGCCAGGAGGAGAGTGTTAAGCCCAAGAACATCATGGAGATCAACACTGACAGTGTGCCCAGCATCATGGCCTCCTCCCAGTAACTGTGCATGCTTTTAATAGAGATTTGTGTACTCCAAAAAATATGTTGTTGAAATTTATTAGATGTTATAAAATACATGAAGCAATTGTGATTTAAAAAACATATTCGGTAAAAGCCACTGATTAGACAATTACTCTAATGTAATCTTAGTCAGAACTTGTTTGGGGAATATAGGGAATTCTATTATATGACATGAGAAGATGAAATTGAAAATCCTCAAATTCTAGCAACTGGCTAAAGATGACCTTAATTTACTCTTTGAGACTACAGCAAAATATATGTGAGACAGCAAAATCAGAGTGACACTCGTGGCAGGCCTCATGATCACATTTGTAGACTGTCTGTCCACCTATCAATCAATCACTGGTCCATCTGTACTTACATTTTTTAGTTCCAAGGGCTTCCTAACCTCTACCACTGTTCTATAAACCTAAAGAAATAGGTAATACTAATTTCACTGATCATTAAAAAGGTAATAGTTGCTATCTCATTTACTTGAAAATGCTAGACATGCCCAAACTAAACAGCAGTAAAAATCTCTAAGAGCTCAGACCACAACATAAGATTCAATGCCAACAAGTGATGTGAGGATGTTTTGCCTTAAATACAGGAAAACCCGTTTCTACTGTTGCATAGACCATATATGTAAGAAATATGCAATCTCTTGCTTGTTTTTCTTTAATCTATGGATGAGTGATAGCCCATCTGGACCTAACATCAATAGAGTCTATGTGCAATGGTCCATTAACATTTGACTAAGAATCAAAATATAAAAGATACATACAGTGTCAGGCTCACATGTATAGGGATGTTTTGCTGTTCATAAAGATATTTTATGTTAAATATTTGAAAAGTACTGCAAATTTGAAAGTTGAATAAAAACAAAGCTTATGCTGCCTGGTGGGTCTTCTAATGTGATAATTGTCACATTATGAATTTTTAATCTAGTGATTACAATATGTGAATATTACCCATAACATGATGTGTATAAGAAATTGAGAAACATTGCTGTGTCTGTGGTCAAATTAAAGGACAAAAAAAATTATTCTGTTTCTGCACAATTCTGGTCCATTTTCATATTACACAGAACTTTGCGCTCTTTCCACTACATTAAATTCCCATATGCCTAACCTATATATTTTTATGATGTATATTTAGTTCACTTTGAAAAATAAAGAAATTAGAAGAATCAAATTAAAATAACAGGTTATCTTCAAATATTACACAGAACTTTGAGCTCTTTCCAGTACATTAAATTTCTATGCATGTCTAAACTCTTCATAATTTTGTAATATATGCTTATTGCAGTATGAAAAAAGATATTAAAAGCATCAACATTTAAAAGAAAGCAGGCTAACTTCTAACATTACAGAGTTTAAACTTTCTACTACATTAAATTCCCATGCATATTTAAGCTGCAAAATATTTTATGATATATATTTTTATATCATAAAAATAAAGACATTAAAATCATCAAGATAAAATAATGGGTTATCTTCAAAGTATAACAGCTTGACCTACATCCCACCTGCCAAAATGTGGATACAAAAAATGGTACTTCAGATTAGCAGTTAAGTGTAATAGATCCAAGCAATGACATATTATTTAACTGCAATAATATGAGCCACCAAATCCTGAGACTAAATTTAAGCACATATTACTAAGCAGAAGAAGCCAATATTTAAAAAGAAAGAAAGATAAAAAGAAACAAACAAACAAATAAAGGCTGTTATGATGTTTTAGAAGATGAAGTTGCTTACCATGCAAGTCTAACAACCAGAGTTTCATGCCCAAAAGCCACGACAAAGTGCAAGTCAAAATTCCTTTCTACAAATTTGGTCTGATTTCCACATGTACACAATGGCATGTACACCCTCATACATAGTACACACACGTGTGCACACACACACACACACACACACACACACACACACACACCAATAATAAAAAACCTAAATGTTCTAGAATTCCATGTGTATAACAACCTAGAAATGGTAAGAGTAAAGAGACAAGTTTGGTGGTCATAAATATTGTGCTCAGCGGTTGGAGTGTGAAGATATACTGAACAATGGGACATATTAGGCCATGAGAATATTCTGTGTTACACAATATTAGCATATACTTATCATTATACATTGTTAAAATCCATGCACAAAACAGGGAATAATGAACCTTAAATCAAATTTTGGATATTTAATGATTATGATATATACATGTCAGATTATTGACATGAAGTAATATGCCCACTCTGCTGAGTCACACTGGCAGTGGGGGTATTTTGTATGAGGAATTGTGGGTAAGAGCACTTCTGAAATCTATATAATTTGCCTTCTGTGAACATAAAAATGATCATTTTAAAAAATCTTTATGCAAAATAGAGAAGGGACTTAATGTATTTATATTTTACTAAATCTTAGGTATATTATTTAGTAAATTTTGACCAATAAATTTTGCCCTTCAAAATTATGCCTATTGGAGGTAAAAATACAAAAACTAAAAGAATACAGAGTCTACTATGTAGTCAACCACATTTGGTTTGGGAAATGGCCTGTTTTTTATAATTTTCAAATGATCATAGTTTTGAAAACGAAATCAATCTTACTACTTCCATTTTCATTTTTCTGAATAACAGATGAGGTATATTGAGTGATCTAGCAGACAACCAATGACTGATTTCATAAATGGATCTGAGTTAAGGTTTTAAAGCCAGAGTTTTTTCTTAGATGTATTTATTCTTTGAGAATCTGGGGCAGTCTATTTTATCATACTCTATCTCATCACATATATTCATTCTCTCAGTTCCTCCCCTCTTCCCTACTTACTGGTGGAGAGAGAGAGAGAGAGAGAGAGAGAGAGAGAGAGAGAGAGAGAGAGAGAGAGAGAGAGAGGGGAGGGAGGGAGGGAGGGAGGGAGGGAGGGAGGGAGGGAGAGAGAGAGAGAGAGAGAGAGAGAGAGAGAGAGAGAGAGAGAGAGAGAGAGAGAACAGAATAACAACAACAAAACCCCAAACTAGAGAGGCCTGCCCCTTTCTGAATAGAAACAGAGGAGGAGTGGATTGGGGCTGGCAGGGGTGTCAGAAGGGAAGTGGGGAGCAGGAATGGGAGGGGTGGAGAAAGAGGAAACTGTGATTGGGATGTAAAGTAGATAAGTTAATAAAACAAAACAGAAAATAAAACCTATTGGCTCTGATTTGGATTGGACAACTTCTCCTGACCCTGACCCTGGGGCCAGCTTGGAGAGCTGTTAAACTACCCTGTGTCACTCCATTGAGGAAAACTGATTTTCCCTCTCCCAAAGAATACTATTTGTGAGTACCTTCTTGTCTAGGGGGTGGGCTTTGTGGCTGCTTCCACCCCTTTCTGCTGGGATTCTGTCTGGCTTTTGTACGCTTTTGCAAGTCTTGTGCATTTTATCACAGACTCCGAGTTCACATGTGCATCAACCCGATTTGTGTCTGCAAATTCCTGTTTCCTTAAAATAATCCATCACCTCTGGCTCTTACAATCTTCCCATCTCTTCTTCTACACAGATTCCTGATCCCTGATTGGAGGGATGTAATAAAGACATCTTTAAAGCCAGCACTCACTCCCAACTCTCCCACTCCGTGCATGTTGCCTAGTTATGCATCTCTATGTTAATGACCCTCTTCTTCAGAGGACACTTCTCTGATGAAGGTTGAGAGAAACACTCTTCTATGGGCAGAACAATATATTCTGGATGGTTTTGGTCCAAAAGATTCTCAAAAATTATGATTTTTCCAATAATGTTGGTTTCCCTTCACAACTTTGTCACAAAACCCTATTGCTGAAGACACTCCATACTTATGGCATATAACAAGGATAAATCTATCTTGCACTCAAATGGAAGATTTACCACTAGTAGGTAGTGTTACTGCTGAATTTGGCAGCATGAACCTGGGAGAGCGGAGCCTAAAAATGAGGCAGATTAAAGTCTTACGCAATACCCAATTTTATTCAGGGCACCAGACAATTTATATTCTGAGGACATTCTGAGGTTTTACCAAGGTCATGTGAACAAAGTTCACTTGAGTTCAAGTTGTATACAGTCATCAGGGCAAGGTCACATGGTATGTGTATAGTCATGAGGACAACTCATGCTTGGAAACATCATTCTGAATAATACTGTGGAAGATGATGGATAATCTGAAGCAAAACCCACTCCTATTTGCTCCACCTGGGATAGGCATGAAAGCACATTCCGTGAATAAATTCTTGTTACGGAGGAGCAAGGATTACAAGTCTCTTGTTTACTTGGAGTTTTGTTACACATTTTCAGAAATCTCCTCGCACAGCTTTAATCATGGACCCTGTCCTGACAAGGCCGTGTTTACTCACTACTGCGGTAGAAAGGTGATCATCATCCTCACCCAACTACAAACTTCGTGAGTTATCATAATGACTGGTCTGTAAGATATGTCCACTGGTCCAATAGTCACATAAATATATGGAAGTAACCAATTACTTTTTTATTG
>NW_026294535.1:30642602-30760102 GCF_007827085.1 Peromyscus californicus insignis | reverse complement strand
TATAGCCTGTGATGTTGAGCTTTTCATCCAACATAATGAAGAGAAGCAAGCCCTTGTGCTTTTTCTCTAGATATATATGTATTGTTGCAACACATTTGTGTATATATATGTGTGTGTGTGTGTGTGTGTGTGTGTGTGTGTGTGTGTGTGTGTGTGTGTCTATTAAGTTTATCGGGGAACATTGATACATTAAACATGAAACAAAAGCAGGAGATAACGGTACAGCTAAGTTATAGTGTACTTGTTTATCGAGTATGAAGCCTTGAGTTAATTCTCTAGAATAAGAAAAAATAAAATATTTAATAAATAAACAAATTAATGAACTAATTAATTAAATGCAGATTTACATTATATAAATAAAGAAATATTTTTAAATTATCAGGAATTAGAAGCTAGAAACATGTCTCAATAGTTAAGAGCACTGGCTGCTTTACCAGAACACCCTGGTTCTATTCCCAGCATCCACATGGCTGCTTATGATTAATTATAACTACAGTTCCAGGGCATTCAACACCACTTCTGGCCTCCATGGGCACTGCCCATACATGGGGCACAAGCATACATGCCAGTAAAATACTTGTATCATAGAATATAAATAATTTAAATAAAAATTGAAAAAAAAACAAGAATTGGTTGTATAAATACAGGGTTGCTGGAATGGTTTGGAAGGGAAAAGGGAAACCATTGTAATTCTATTTCAAATAAATAGTATTTTTTAAAAAGTATTAAAAATAGCAGGAAGTATGTATCCAATGCATCTCTATATGATAGCAATAATTAAGTAAAATGGAAAGACAAGAGAACCTATTTATTATCAACTAGGGAGCCTGCATGGGACTGACCTAAGCCCTCTGCACATATGTTATAGTTGTGTAACTTGGTATTTTTGTGGGTCCCCTAACAGTGGAAACAGGGGCTATCTCTGATTCTGTTGCCTGCTTTGGAGTCCCTTGTCTCCTACCGGGTTGCCTTCTCTATCCTTAATAGAAGAGAAGGTCCCTAGTCTCACTGCAATGATACATACCACGGCTGGCTGATATCTATGGGATCCTGGCCCTTTTCTGAAGAGAAATGGAGGAGTAGTGAATTGGGAGATGGGGAGAGACTGGGAGGAGAGAAGAGGAGGGAGGGAAAACTGCAGTAGGGCTGCAGAAACAAAGGAAATAAGTAAATACAAAAAATATTCTTAAACCTGAAGACCATTGTGTAATCTGTTTTGCATTGCAGTAACAATGTACGTGATGCTGGTATTTTAGAATGAAAGGGGAAAAATAAAACAAGTTTTATATATTTCACGATTCTTACGGATAAATAAGAGTTTATGCCAGTACCTGCTTAGCTTTGTTGAGTTCCTGGTAGTCAGAATCATATGTGCCAGCATGTGTGAATGTGGCATGTGGAAGAGGTATTCAAGGGAAGAGGCAGATCCCCTTACAAAAACCCACTCTTTTGAGGGCTATTTCTGTCCTATCAGTTCCACATTGGTACATTCCTTTGGTGGTATCCTATGGCATAATTTCTTTCCATGAGGTACCGCCTCTTGAATGTTACACTGCCTCAACTCAGCCATACTGGGAGCCAAGATTTTTATCACTGAGTGTGTTGGGGGCATATCCAAATCACATCCAAACAATGGTCATCCTAATCTCTACTGTTTTATTAGTTTATTAGTATTTGATCATGAAATACGGAGGCAAGAAAACTCACCAGCTTAGATAAGTTTCCTCATGTTTTCACAAATGATTCTCTTCTAATGGGAACAAGCTCCATAAATTCAGACACGTTAAAGATGTCACAGTAAAGAAAGTTTATTAGGAGATTAAAGTTTTAGAAGTCTGCATTCAAGTAGAGGTTTAGGAATGGTAGAATTTAAAGAATTTCATTGGCAGATTGTATCAAGGGAGAAATTTTAAAAGAGGTAACATGTAAAAGAAAAGTTTAAAGTTGATATAACTCAATATCGATTGTGCCGGTTATAAATTAGACTCTGTAAGCCATTAGTAACCCTGTTTTAAAGTTAATGCATTCAATCTACTTCCTGACGAATAATCTCAGGTTTGAGTCTCTGGGACTTGTAGAATTATATGGGGAGAAAGCAAAATTAATTATTAGTGTTTGAAGGAAACATCATTATAAATTCTGGCCAAGGGAAATGTTTGGGCTCAAAGTACAAGAAGCTAAAATGCAGTCTTATTATTTGCAGAATAATTCCTACTTTCAAATACATTGATGCCTATTGTCTCAAGATAATACAACTATGTGCTACTATTGATTGTTTTTGTTTAAATCCCATTCTTTTGTTTTTAGGTCCAAACTTAGTTTTTAGAAACTCAGGCTAAAGTCCTACTTCAGGAGATACAATTAAAAGGGGTATAAAATACAGAAGTTTTTACAAAGTTATGATAAATGCTATTCTCTGCAGTTCATGTTGTTGTTTCTTTTTCATATATCCCTCCACCCTCTGTCATTTCTGGAGTTCTATGGTTTGAGCTTTCATGGTAGAAAATTAAAAATAGTTTTTGTGCTATAACACTGTGTGATAAAAGTGAACTTTGGACGTGAATACAATTACAAATCAAAACTTTCATTAATGGAATATTTAATGCTTAAATTTAAAACAGGAAATCAAAGTTCAGAATAACTGAGTATGAGTGCATGAAACGGCAAAATAATAGGTACATACGCATGTGTGTGCTTTCAGGCATGTGAGTTGCTGTTACTCAGTAATTTCTTTTTTTATTTTATTAATTTCATCTCTCCTCCTGCTCTTCCTCAGCCTCCCCCGAAACCCCATCCTTTCCTCCAAAAGGGTAAATAGATCTATATCTATCACCGTGCACAAAACTCAAGTCCAAGTGGATCAAAGACTTCAACATAAATCCACCTACACTTCAATATTTTCTTAACCTAGAAAAGACATATACTCCTTGAAAATAGTTGTTCTGTGTCTTGAACTAGTGAAATGCATTCACTATTGGAACTGTTTTGAACCAAAGTTATGTTTAACAAATAAGTGAGATTAAAAGGAGTACTACTAAAAATACAATGATCCAATATCCAAATGATCATTTATTTTTTTTCCAAAAAAATTACTAATTTTACTCTGTTAGAACTGGAACTCCCAACAACAACAACAAAACACTACCAAACTGTGACTAAATAAGAACACACACAAAAAAAAACTGTGGAATTCATTATATTTGGTCAGCTACTCCTGAACATGAGGCCTTCCCAGAGTAGTTGATGTAAACAGTGTTGCTCTATTGGAGAAAACTGATTTTCCCTCTCCCATCAGGTAAAAGTGAGAGTTCAGTTGTTAATCTTTACCCTAGTGGCTAGGTTTTCATTCATTCACTTTTTAAATATAATAAAATAAAACAAAAACTATCACATTGAAGTTGAACAGGCTAAGCCAAGAGAAGGAAAAGTTCCAAGAGAAGACACAAGAACCAGACACACACTTAACTCCTAAGCACTTTCAAAAGAGATTTGTACTTAGAAGTTTTCCCTCTTAAAATATCCTTAAATATATATGGAAGTAAATAAGATCATGTTTACATGTAATAATTACTCACCCATAGAAGAAATAATAAAATATTCAGTCTGAAAGAAATTGAGATCACTGTAAATAAAATATTCTTCCAGTTTATTTTATCAAATGAGAGGGGAAAATAAAATTCTGTATAATAATGACAATAATATCAAAAGAAAACACAAAATGGGAAAATATTTAAAATTGATATAAGCCAATTAAACAAAGATGTAAGATACTTATTAAAAGTTTGTGGGAAGTTTGTGGACTAATTGTGAATATTTTAATATGAACTAACATTAAACTGTTCTTTAAAATTTTTGGTGATTTTATTGGATGTAAGCATTGTGTTTGGATATACAGGAGGTTGTCCATATGTTTAATAGATGCAATTTAAGGGTGTAGGAGTGAAATGAAATATGTCATCAATACCCTTCAAAGTCACAGGAAAATATTAATGGAGTTATAAACATTTTAATTACCATGGGATTCATAGGGAGAAATTTCTTTCATGCAAAATTACCTGAAGTTTTGACACATGCCACTAAATAGCTGATTTTCTTGTTAAAGAGAAAGGAAATAAGAGTGTTCTTCACAAAGAAATCATTCAGAATATGTATTCAAAAGTCCATTTGTTGGTTAGGTTAATATAATGGAAATATGTCGTTATTTTAATCTCTGTTTAGTAATTTTTCTAAATTATCACTTGCAGTTATTTATTGTGGTTTGATTTTTTTTCATTCTGAGATTCCTGTTAAAGACAATTTCCATGTTTTCAGTACCAAGAAAGAACCATGAGGTGATTTGCCCAAGATGAATGGCTACCTTCATGATGATGCCCGACACAAGCCATGACATAGAACTGACACTCTGAAGCATACCCATGTGGTCACACAGGCCGACAATCTCAGGGCTTCCTCAGAAGCACCGGCATGTTATTTAGTTCTGAACAATGGAGTAGGAAAGGGCTGCAGATGGCATACTCAGATTGCTTTTGTTTTGTTTTCTAGTTTGTTTTGCTTCTTTCAAAATTCAAAATGAGGAAACCATTCCTTCTGGCTTCTGTGGGAAGTTAATGACAGGCAGAGGCCTATATAAAATCAAACTGTTACTGAACAGATATCCCAACGTGGAGATCAGGGGAAAAGACACATCCTCAGTAATTTGAATGAATGATAGTATTCAAAATCATGTTATCCCAGCCCAGTTTCCAAGAGAAACCTAAAACACCGTCATAGAAATTCATACACATGAATTTTATTTCCTTTTGAAACTTTCAATTTTTGCATGTCATGAACTCTTTTCATTTCTTCCTGTTCTTCTGAACTCATCTCTATCTTTTGTGTACTTTGTTTCCAAACCTCATATTTGTACATTCCAGGTTTCTCGACCCAACTTCCTTCCTTTCCACCATCCATCCACCTGTCTTTCTTCACCTCTCTCCTCCACTCCCTTCCTTTCTCTTTTTTCTCCTCTCCTCTTTTATTCATCTCTTAAGCACTCATTTCACATACTTCCTTCTCTCATGTCTCATCTCCAAGTGGAGGCATCATTCCTTTACACTTTGGTTGTTCTGCTTCTGTGAACAAATATCACAGATGCTTCATTCATTCTACAATGCCCCCTTGTCTACCAAACCAATTTGGTACCATCATTTTTTTTTTAACTTATCATGTAGATAGATGTGGTACTACCCATGTACTATTGGATATGTGTACTTTCAAGGAAGCAAGGTCCACCCACCAGGGGCCTCCCTCTTAAAGAAAACTGAGCTGGGGAAGAAAAGAGGAGGGATCCGGTAGTGGTGGGGGAGAGTAACTGGAGAGAAGACTGGATTTGGTGGGCATTTGGGGGGGTGATGTGGAAACCTAGTGAGTATGGTATAAACTCCCAGGATTCTAAGAGAGTGGCCCTAGTAAAGACTCCTAGTAATAGAGGATATGGAGCTTGAACTGGCCATCTTCTGTAACCAGGAAACTTCCAGTGTTGGGACTGGGACACCAACTCAGCCACAAAAACTCTGACTACAATCTAGCCTGTCTGCAAGATATGCTGGGGCAATGGAGGCACAGAACTTGTGGGAGTGGCCAATCAGTGACTGGACTTCCATGAAGTGATATTGTACACACAACTTATTCAGTCACATAGTATAAATTTTTTTATTAGGAAAGTCAGCCTTCTTAAATTCAATGCAAATGTCACTACTTCTTTGTCACACTTTTTCTGTTTTATGCAGTCATTGATGTCATTGAGTGTCCTGTCATGGATGAAATTAGCTTTCTTAAATATTGGGTATTTAGTCTATGAATTTTTAAAAAGTCAAGTATGAACTTTTGTTCCTAACTTTAATGATGCTTGAGACAGTTATGAAAATGTAAAGCATAATTTTGTATTGCTAAAGTGATGCACCCAAACATTCCAAGTACTTTTGATTTGATCCCCTACATTAGTTCTCAGCTACATGCTGGGTACAAATTTCTTGTCCAACTTTCTCACTATTTCTATGTGCATCTGCCATCTGTTGAACTGCAGACATGAGCCTGGTACTCCAAACAGTATGAAAGGAAGGAGTTTGGCAAAGAATGTGTTTAGCTTGGTCTGAGAAAGCAGTGACACTGATTGTAACTATTGGATCAAGGCCATGGAAAGGTCTCACTAGGTAACTAAAGTGTGTGCTGCTCAAGCATACAGATCTATTTAGATTGCCAGCACTAGTAAAACCCAGGCATGACAGCATTGCTCTGTGATCTCAATGGTGGTTGAGCCACTGGTGGTTGACCAGAGATAGACATATTCCCTGACATGTTCTGGATAGCCAGTATAGCTGGAACAGTGAGTTTTAGGTAGAGTGGTAGATGTTCTTTCTAAAATAAAATGGAGAGTTATATAGGAAGATAGTCAACAGTAACCTCTGGCCTTTACAACTATACACCTAGGTGTACACACACACACACACACACACACACACACACAGAATTGTTAGATAATAACAACAATGAATACAAAGAGAAATAAACCAAGTTCTAGTTAATTTTACTACACAGGTTTTGTGTATGTGTGTGTGTGTGTGTGTGTGTGTGTGTGTGTGTGTGTGTGTGTAAGTATGTGTTTTAATCACTTGATTTATTGCCAGCATGAGAGAGTGTTAGCCTTGATTTTGTATGGTTCTATTGGGATTTGCTAGATGATAACAGAGGCAGCAACTGTGGGCATTGTAGGTATACAGAAGTGGGTTATTAGTTTTGAAGACTACCCCCATTACCCCCATCATTAATCTGAGGTAATAGAATTAGGTTCCTGTAAGTACAGCTGTTGAAAACCTCTGAATACTGTAATTAGGGTAGGGGTGATTATTGGACTGCATTTGGCAAAAGCTTGAATGAAGAATGCATTTTCATTGGTCTGTTGATGTCTCCAATTGAAGTGTGGGGGGGGATTACAACCTCTGTATGTGTATCTCATGGCTGATAGAATGAGCCATTGTGGAAATTAGAATCACAATGTGGCTACACCCAGAAAATCTCAACAGCATAGTTGCATCAACAAGATGGAAAACACAGAAAACAAACAACCAGTATTATCAGAAAATTGGTCATCATCTACCTCAGTGACGTTATTATCCAACACTCAGTAAATGAAATCTAGCATTGTTAAATATTTCTATGCTTTGGGTGTAGAGCATTGCCACTCAAATGGTGTGACTACATACATACTTTTTTATGTGTAATTTTATGCAGACATAAAATAATATGATTTCTTATGGCCTTTTCAAACATTCTTAATATTTTATACCACCTTCCTTCCTTTCCTTCCATTTCCCTCCCACTCTCCCAAGTAGTATCCCCCCTTTTCCAGTTCCCCAATAATAGAACCTATCTCCTAGTAGTTTACTTTTTAGAGCTTCTGTCCACTTGTCTCATCCCCCAGTCCCTTTTTACTGTCCTGATTTCTGTGGTTCCTCCAAGTTATGTTCTCACAACCAGGATGTTGGATCTAGGATCCAGAAAGAAGAGCAAACAGGTGGTGTTTGTATTCCTGGGTCTATGGTAGATCAACCGGTAAATTGTCTAGTTCCATCCATTTACCAGCAAATTTAATCTTTCTTTGCAGTTGAATAGTATTTCATTGTGTGTATATAAATACACATTTTGTATGTATATACATACAGTATATATATATATATATATATATATATATACAGTTGAATAGTATTTCATTATATATATATATATCACATTTTCAATATCCATTTGTCTTCCCTCATATGAATTTCGCTAATTATTGGTTCTACACCATCCAGTTCTACCAAGTTTTCCTTCCTCTGTTCATAATGAACTCACATTACCTCACACAGTTTCTCTAAAAGTTTGTCTTTCTTTTGTCTTCTTCTTATAAGGTATGCCTCGGAACTGGAACTGTCCTAGGCAACTAGAAGCTTAGTCTGAAGTGACCACACTCACCTAAATGTGAGTAATGTAAGTCTTCCCATTCATTTCATTTTCCACTTAAATTCTTTCTGTCTGTCAATGTCAAACATCTCATTTGGGACTATAAAAATGGCTTATCAGGGGAAAACTCCTGCTATAGAAACATAGCCATAGGGATTTAATCCTCAGAACCCATGCAAACATAGATGGAGAAAACTAAGTCTATAAATTTGTTTTCTAACTACCACCCTTGAGCTGTGGAACATCCACACACCCACATATTCATCAAGGAAACACGCCCCCACACACCCCCAACACACATGAGTTATGTTGATATTGATGACAATGATGATAATTATGACAATGAATCACAATCCCACTTGATGAGAATTTCAGAAAGAACTGTACAAAAAAAATCACAAAGCAGTGTTATAGTGTTTTGTTGTTTTTAAAAGGTTATGAGTTACTTTTGTTCTTTAAAGCAAGATTATAAAAAAATAGACATATGCCCTTATTTATGCTGAAATGCTTATGGTAACAAGTTGGTCTATTTCTCTTTACCTAGTTTGTTTCTTCCTCAATGCTTTGCATCAGTTACTTAAGTCCTACGATGAATATTATTTTTCACATTACTCATGTGTCCTGAGCATTGTTTAGACCAGAACATTACACTCAATCAGACAGCAGTGAGTAGGCTTCTATTCTCCTGCTCAAGGGATAGTCTATTCTCTTTAATATAAAATGCATCCTTGTTACTATTTATTTCTACCATAGGAAATACAAAATCTGTATAGATTATAAAGAGCAAGTTTACAGTCAGGGTTAAGTATGTGTAAAAGCAGGGTTGAACAGTACAAACACTAAGTAAGTATAATATAGCATTATTTAAAGTATTAGAACCCTGGGTGGCAGAATGAAAGTATTTAGTCCAATGTCAGCAAAAAAAAAACTTCTTAATGATGATGATTTCTTAATGGTGATGAGTGTCTGAGACGTTATCCTTTACAATCTCTGTAGCTTAACTGGATGATCCACTAGACGATATCCATTTGGGAATAATATGCACTGGCAAGTAAAATGAGATTGGCTCCAATTAAGAATGCAAAATAAATTTATGACACTCTTCTTTTGTGTGCTAGAATTGTATATGTAAAATTAAAGTGCCAGTCGCTTTTCTGAATGATAACAAAAACATTCACATAAAATTGCCTCTTTCAGCAAGAGTCAGAGACCCACCCATTTGCACACTCAGGAATCACATAAGGACACTAAACTCTAAGCTGGAGTATATACTCCAAGGGTCTATAGGATAAAGAGAAAGAAGTGTGTGTGTGTGTGTGTGTGTGTGTGTGTGTGTGTGTAGCAATTTCTTATAGAAAAATAAAAGGAAAAGCCCAAACATGGCATTATAAAACAAGGATCTCCCAAAGATGCCATTGAGTTCATTTTCTGGTGGCCTTCTTCTGCGAGGCATGCAGCTTACCCTTAAGAGCTGTCTGTTTCCCCAGTTAGACTCCTGTGGATAGAACTAAATTTTTATCTGCAAGAAGTAATCAGCCGGAAAGAGTTTCTGGGAAGGAATGGGGGCATGTGTTCACATGTCCTCTCAGCTCTAGGAACCCACCTCTGTGCCCCAGTCTATGTGAGTTCATATGAGCTTTGATCATGTTGATTTAAAGGATCTTACTTTCTTGGTTTCCTCCATCCTTTCTTGTTCTTATACTCTTTCTGCCTCCTTTTCAACATGGTTCCCCTAGCCCTGGGGGGAGGCATTAGATTGAAACATTCCATTTAAGGTTTCGTAATATTTGCCTGTGAGTCTTTGAATGTGTTCTGATTTTCTACAGGAGTAAGCTTCTCTGATAATGGCTGAGCAAGGCACTGATGGAGGAGTGTATTAGAATGTCAATAGAAGTCATTTTATTGTTACTCAAACAAAACAAAACAAAACAAAACAATGTGGTATTTAGTTTGACCTGAGGTCACTGGGCTACCTAGTCTCAGGTTCTTGGTCACCCAAGCAGTTAGGATGTGGGTTCCATCTCATAGAGTGGGCCTTCAATCAAATCAGGTATTAGTTAATCACTCTAACAAATTTGTACTGCCATTGCATTAGCTTATCAGGCAGGTAGGATACTATTGTAAATCAAAGTGTTTGTGCCTGTTTTTATGTTTACATTTCTCTTTTGATAGCATGCAGAGTACCTTCTTAGACCAAAGGATCTAGCACATAGGGGTTAAAGCTCTAGGTAAGCACCAGTTTGACTTCCATATGTACAACGAGTTGTGCAGGCATTATCTTCAGCAATGGGTCATTGCCTCAGTGGGTGGAGTCTTGGCAACCTATAGTCTTGGCAACAGTCTGAGTTGTTTGGAGATTCCATGGGACCCCTTTGGCCAACAATTCAATTAGATATAATCCAATCCTGGTACTGGAAGCATCACTGGGTGACAAGAGATGGCCAGTTGGTTCTCTGTTTTGCTTATGGTCTTTGGTACAGAAGGTACTCTGCAAACAACCAAAGGAGAAATGCAAACGCCAACCCAGCCACAAACCCTTTGATCTACAATGGTGTCCTATCTGTATGATATGCTAATCTCATGGTGACACAAAATCTGTGGGAGTAACCAACTAATATCTAATTTAGCTGAAGCCCCAATCAACAAGATGGGGCTCATACCCAGCACTGTTTGAGTGACCAAGATCCCCAGACTCTAAAACTGAAACTCAATAACCTAGGGACCTAGGGTAAAAGCAAATACTACTGTCCTAAATACACACACACACACACACACACACACACACACACACACACACACAGAGAGAGAGAGAGAGAGAGAGAGAGAGCAATACAATGATTCCTAATACATTCTGCTATACTCGTAGATCAGTGAGTTCCACACCCATCATCAGAGAAGCTTCCTCCTGTAGCAGATGGGAACAATTGCATAACTCACAGACATTTTAGAGAGAAAAAGAGACTTTGGGAAACTCAGCAGTAAACAGGATGTTTCTATAAAATCCCTTTCTTCAGGGCTCAGGGAAACCAGTAAAAGAGGTGGCTGAAAGAGTTTAAAAGCCAGAGGACACTGAGTATGCTAAACAACAATATAAATGCACAGATGAACTCAGAGAATGAAGAAACATGCACAAGGTCTGCAAGGATCTGTACCAGTCGCTGTCCTAGAGTAGAAAGGAGAAGTGGACGCATGCCCCCTATCTCTAACACAGAAGCAATCTCCATTTTATAACACACTGGCTAATGAAAATTTAGTTACATCCACCAAGTTTCATTAGGGAAACAAACTGCCCTTAAGAGTAGGCTACGTGAACTGCAGTAGATGGTCAACAGAAAGTGAACTCAAAGGCAACTTTGGAGATTCCCTGGTTCATAATGACATGTCATGTCAGAACTCTTCTGTTTTTTCCTTATTTTAGCTTATTTTTTATTTTAAAAATCTTATTGCATTTATATTATATAATATATATTACATATTACATTTATTTTATTTCTATATTTTCTTCTTCTCTCTTTTATTTCACAATTCCTTTGCATATATATCATGGTTTCCAATTTAGTGTTTTTATGGGATTCCTGAGTGTGTAAATAAGTGGATCTCTGCTCCTGGTACCTTCTCTTGGGTTCTTTTCCTTCTGTTTATTTGTTTTATTCAATTCCAATATGTTTGATTTTCCTAAGTATATTTTATTTTATTATATTTAATTTTATTATTATTCCTTAGAAGCCTGTTTATTTTCTAATAGGTAGAATGGGGGTGGATCCAGATTGGAGAGGTGGTGGAGAGTAAGTGGGATGATACTATGGAAGAAAAAACTATAATCAGGGTATATTATGTGTGGGATAGAATATCTGTTTTCAATAAAAAGAATAAAAATAAAAGTTGCAGGTAAATGAGTGGAACTAGGAAAAAATGTCATCCTGTGTGGGGTAACCAGACCCAGAAAGACAAATACTGTATATATTTGTTTGTATGTGGATATTAGCTGTTAAGTCAATGGTAACCAACTTACAATCTACAGAAACACAGAATTTAGGTATAGAGTACTGGTCTGTGGGGAACAGACAAATAGATCTCCATGGAAATAGACAATAGAACAGATAATTAAAGATGTGTGATGGAGGTAGTACTGGAATGGGAAGTTCAAGTGGAGAGGAGGAGGGAAGAGGTGAACAAGGGAGGGACTTTGGGGAGAAATATTCTTTTATAAAGAGGTACCCAAGATTGTAAAAGTACTACATTTTTTTAGAAAGGACCTGTCAAGACAATTAATAATGTACCACAGTTAGCCATTAATATTTTCAGTCACAAAAAATACATTTATCAATTATTTTCAATACAGAGAACAGGGAACAGATTATGTTAAGATTCCATGCCGTGTGTTGATCTCAGCAAAAGCTCTGATGTGTGTTCTTTGACTAGGTACAATGAGAAATTTTCAGGGGCATAATATAAAACAAGCCAGTTTTTCTGTTGAAAGCCTTTTTGAGAACCAAGGCTACAGTTAGGCAGGAACAGAGCAACATATAATTTTACAGAATTCTATTACCGCTTTGACACACAGTGAGGAAATATACTAGAAATGATTTCCTGCAAAATAGAGGATATATGCATCACAAGGTTTTGCTCTGATAAATTCTTTGTTGTGCTGCAGACCAATGTTCCCTGGAAGCTTCCAAGCTGATTTTCTGTCAGAATTCCCTGCTTCACACAGGTGTCTGTGAGGGATGTGGAGAAGAAACAAATGAGCTTAAAAGCAAACACAAAAGAAAACAAACAAATAAATAAATAAATAGAACGAAATCCAGAAAACAGGTGGACCTCACTTTAAGTTTGCAAAATAATTTATCGTAGAAGAGTTAACTATTTTTAAATACATAGTGAATTATTTTTCCTTGAGAGGAACAAACAGGGATTCGTTCAGCATAGATGTTTTATGAGGAAAGGATTGAGTTTAGTCAATATATCTAGGAGAGCACTGAATTAAAACATACGTAATAAATCATATCTAATCACTAACAGTGTAGTGGTTAAAAAGAAAATGGCCCCCAAAAGGGAGTGGCACTATTAGGAAGTATGGCCTTCTTGGAGTAGGTGTGGTCTTGTTGGAGGGAGTGTGTCACTGTGAAGGTGGGCTTTGGGTCTCATTTATGTTAAAGCCAATTCCATTGAGACAGGCCACTTCCTGTTGCCTGCAAGTCAAGGTGTAAGACTCTCAGCTCTGTGTCAAGCACCATGCTGGCCTATATGCCACAATGTTTCCCACCATGATGATAATGGACTGAACCTTTGAAACTCTAAGCCACCCAGGTAAACTTTTCCTGTGTGGTCATGTGTCTCTTCCCAGCAATAGAAACCCTAAACTGAGACACCGGGGAAGTGTGCCACTCATCTGTATTCTACAATGTGCTCATAGAAAACTTAACATTTATATGTCCACCCAGGGAATGACATCATCTTACTTAAGTCTTTTCTCACAGCTTAAATTTTCTTTTCCATTTTCTTGAACACTCATGAAAGGAAATACAGAGTTACGTGTTTATTTTTTTCTTTTCTTTTTTTTTTTGGTTTTTCAAGACAGGGTTTCTCTGTGTAGCTTTGCGCCTTTCCTAGATCTCGCTCTGTAGACCAGGCTGGCCTCGAACCCCCAAAGATCCGCTTGCCTCTGCCTCCCGAGTACTGGGATTAAAGGCGTTCGCCACCACCGCCTGCCTGACAAGTGTTTATTTTCCAAACCAATACTTATTATATAAATAAGATATTGATTAAAATTGAAAGGCCGAAAGTAGTTACATCATTCTTATTAGACATTAAATTATTTACTAATTTATTCTAGTCATGTACTATTGTTATAAGGATAATGTCACTGTAAAAGATTGTAGTTTTAGCAATTAGAAATTACATAAACCCATATTTACATAGTTTTGTTACACAGGTATTTATTTGAGGCTGTGTTTTTGTTTGTTTGTTTCCTTGTGATAAGGTTCCTCTAGGAAGAACTGACATCAAACCCTCACTCTATACATGAGTCCAGTTTTGAGATCCTAATACTCCTATCCCCAGCTTTTCTAGTTGAAATTCAGGGATTATAGTTGCCCATCACCATACCTTGGCTTTAGACTGTATTTTTATTCAAATAACAATATTTCTGCTAAAAAATTGTTTTCATGGTTAAACTTCCTATTGTATGTAATCAATCTCTTGGTTATACAAACTATTCCTCACATGATTTTTAGTGTCCAGTAGTTAAATAGTTGTGTAATTTGGAATGCATACTGTAATAATTTTGAAATGTACAATGGATTTTCCCCACATGTGATATCAATGCATAAAAATAGGCTGTATGCGGTGCTTAACTTGTTATCAGCATAATAATTAAAATCATTGGATTTATATAGGAATTCTACTAAGCGTGTATTGAATTGTTTCTATGTGGAAGTAAAGTGTGAACTAGTAACTATTAAATTGCTATTTATGAGTATATGCTTAAAGAATTCATCAATACACAAAGAATCTTCCATACTCCGAGGTCACTTTTGACATAAACATAGATATATTTAGATCAAACTTCAGAAGAGATAATGTGCTCTGTTATTCCTTAATCCCTTTACACATTCAGAGCCCATCAGCAGGCAAGGCAGGATTTATTTGAATTTCACTTTATACTTAGCTTTTTCACTCAGTAGCATTAAGGTGAAAGTCCCACAAGATAAGAACAAGCTAAGATGAGCTCATCTAAATGCAACCCCGTCATTCAGGCTTAGATAATAGCCACTGCCAAGGTAATTTATAGTTTTCAATGTTTGTTAGCACGGCTACCAACACAGGCCCTCCTAGCAACTGTATCAAGTCAAGAGTCTGCATAGGTGCGATGCAATTTGCACAAGCTGAAAAAGAGAGCCACAAAAACTTTAATAATGTTTTATGTGAACTTTGCTATCACCCTAGTTTATAGACGTTAATCCCCCCCCCCCCCCCCCCCCCCGCCCCATACACACACACACTTCAGCCTGAAAGGACAAAGATTAATTGGTCCTCCTTATCTGAGTGTTCTTTGATTAGAAATGTGCTTTTCTCACCTATATCTTCCATCATAGATGGGGGATGCTCAATAAAAAGATGTGCCCTGAGCCAAAGCTTCCATTTTTTAGAAGAGCAATATGTGGCCACAGGTTACTGCTTTTGTAAAGCTATTACTTTTACTGTCAACATGACTGCTGCCCCAAGATGTCTCATTAGGTATAATAAATAGGAGCAAACAAACACAACATCCGTCCAGACAATTTCCCTCCTGAAAATACCTGCTACGGGGACATAAAATAAATTAAAAACTTCCGCTATCAACTATTTTAAAGGGAAAAGACAATGGCGTTAGCCATGAATAGAAGCTTCAAGAGATGTGCTGTGGAATAATAGCAGAAAGAATGGAACGAGATGCCCATTATTACCCTGAAGTCAAAAAAAAAAAATGAATGTACTTTTGGTACATAGGTAATTACAACATGGAAATGTGACAAGCAAAGTTTTGCATTCATAGAAAAACAAACCAAAAAAGTTATCCATGAAGAAAGCAATTGATTTATTTATGAAAGTCCGTTAAGCTTAACATTTGTCTTATGACAGAGTCACTTAAATTATAATTCCTGAAAGTGTGAACATGAAAGCATAAATTGAGCCCCAAATCAAAGTTTAAGTCTGAGCTGACATTTATAATGAGGACTTGTAAGCTCCTGGTTTGGTTTCCTAGAGCGCAATGTTCAAAACTCTTAAACTATATAGTCAAAGTTTGTGCCAACAGGAGAGCAGAGACCAGCCTAGGACATTTATTTTAAACTTTTTCTAGCTAACATTAATTAATCCCCACCTACATTTAGGAAGACTTACATAATGAGCTAAAAGCTAGCTCTATCTTATGTAGATAACATTTTTTGCTCTTTAAAATGTTAGCTACATGAATAATTAAATTAGATGCTGTTATGTGGCAATTTCTTTTTCTTTTCTTTCTTTTTTGAGGTTTTTTTTTTTTTTTTTTGAGACAGGGTTTCTCTGTGTAGCTTTGGAGCCTGTCCTGGAACTCACTCTGTAGCCCAGGCTGGCCTTGAACTCACAGAGATCAGACTGCCTCTGCCTCCCAAGTGCTGGGATTAAAGGCGTGTGCCACCACCACCACCACAACCACCACCACCAGGCTTATATAGCTATTTCTTAAGAATTGGGCCATGACATCCTGAATGGAGACTCTGTAGGCCTCAAAAAGTTTCAAATTAAAATAATCCGACCTAGAGAGAGACTTAGTAAGATAAATTGCAGGCGATAAACAACTTACAAGTCTCAGAAAGTTCATGGAATTTAGAAAATTCACAATGCTCATCAGCAAGCTTTTGTAAGTGATAAGGACTAGTGGGGACAAAGAAAATTTGCATGCTGTTGTTGCTGCCTACATCTCATGTAAGAAACTCTAGGGATGGAGGCCAGAGTTGGCATTTTCAGTGATGTAGCTGTCTTTAGGTATAGTCAGAAGGTTTCTCCAGTACTGCTTGGCCCCCTGCAGTCCAGACAAATCTCTCACCTACAGTCCTGCAGCCACTCAGACTCAAGTAAACATACAGAGGCTTATATTATTTACAAACTGTATGGTCTATGGCAGACCTCTTGCTAGCTAGCTCTTATATCTTACATTAACCCATTGCTATTAATTTATGTTTTGCCATGTGTTCCATGGCTTTATCAGTCTGCTGTCATGCTACTCCTTGGGCAGCAGACTCTGCCTTTCTCTTTCCTGGCTCTCTCCCTGGATTTCCTGCCTGTTTCTAAGCTGCCTTGCCATAGACCAAAGCAGCTTATTTATTAACCAATGGGAACAACATATTTTCACAGTGGACAGAAAGACATCCCACAGCACTTCCCCTTGTCTATCTAATCAAAAGAAGGATTTCTCATATTCTGTGGAAACAAAAGCAGAACCTCTTTTCGAAAGCAACATATCCTTAGACACGAATTTTGAAGTCAAGATACTTTTAAAATATACATATTGGTTTAACTGCATATCCTTTACAATCAAATGCCTTTCTACAGTTAAAAATCCCAAAGACAATATAATACAGACTCTCTGTGTGATTTCTATCTTTATGTGGCTTATTTTTATATTACTCTTATTGTCTCTTTAAAGACTTTATTTTTTAAAACTATTTATTTCTTTATAAAACTATCTATCCTCTTTTTCTTCTCTCTTCCAAGCCTATGTACATTTTTACGCACAATGTAGAGTTTTATTCCACATGAATCTGTCTTTTGTGGATAATCCTTTTCTGATAATTACAAATTGTAGCATGGCTAAGATAGAAGTAGAAGCCCTGGCTGCTGATTCCACCCACTTCAGCTTTTCAACCTCCCAGAGGTACCCAGGACAGTCATGCTTACCCTGCCAACTCTGGAGTCCATGCTGCCATCAGGTAATGTTCAGCTGGCCCATAAACCTTTTTGGTCTGTATGAGTAAAGGCTAAATCCACCATGCAATGTGCTGCACAGCTTGAAGACACCTCTGTGTACCAGTGGGAATCAGCCATGCTGTGCTCAAGCCTGAACGCTGTGGTTTTTCTGTATCATGGAGTCTCTGTACCTTAGCTGGCTTGAGACATGAAGTAGGAAGCTGGTTTGGGCTCTATTTTAGAATCTCTTATTAAGTTCTCTCAGGTTCCAGGTAGAAACTCAAGCCAACATGTTGGGCAGCCAAAAGTAGTCAGAAGGTTTCTTCCTGCTTGCCCTGCCATGGTCCAGACAAATCTCCCCCATCTGTGGTCCAGCAGCCACTTGGACCCAAGTAAACACACAGAGGCTTATATTATTTACAAACTGTGTGGTCTACGGAGGGCCTCTTGCTAGCTAGCTCTTTATCTTAAATTAACCCATTACTATTAATCTATATTTTGCCATGTGTTCCATGGCTTTACAAGTCTGCTGGCAAGTTGCTCCTTGAGCGGCAGGCTGGAGTCTCTCCAGACTCCAACTTTCTCTTTCCTATCTCTCTCCTTGGATTTCTATCTGCCTCTAAGCTGCCTTGCCATAGGTCAAAGCAGCTTATTTATTAACCGATGGGAACAACATATATTCATAGCATACAGAAACACATTTCACAGCATTTTGATCATTTGTTCATGATCCTTTAACTAGCCCTTAACCCACTTTCTGTAAGCCAGCCCAGTGACCTTATTGATCCTCCAGGATGGGCTTAGATGGAATCATTGCTTTGATCTGTCACTGATTCCCTACCTTAAGTTAAGGAGACCAATGCTCATGTCTTACCAGAAAAGTTATAATAAAAACTTGGACTTGAAATAGGAATGTGAAACTTAATAACTTGTACATTCCAGGAACAGGGATGTTGTTATGAGTTGAGAACCTAAAGAGCATCAGTGTGCTTGTGTAGAAAGACTGATGAATAGCACTTTGTACAAGAAGTATTTTTAAAGGCTATGTGTGATTCAGGTGTGCTTCACATAAACTATTACATCAATAAGCTACCAGCCTCAAGCTTGGGAAAGATTAAATGAGGTTACAGGATCCCATACAAGGTATCCAGTATAATGAATTGAATATAGAGACTGTTTTAGTCACTGTTCTATTGCTGTGAACATTATTGCACCATAATCAAGGCAACACTTAGGAAGGAAAGTGTTTTATTGGGGGCTTGCTTACAATTTCAGAGATACAGTCCATTATTACAATGGTGAGGAGCACGGGAACATACACACAGGAACTGGAGAGGTAGCAGAGAGCTACATTCTGATCCCTAGACAAAGACAGATAGATGATAGATAGATGATAGATAGATAGATAGATAGATAGATAGATAGATAGATAGATACACACATGCATACATACATATATACATACATACATAGAAAGGTAGATAGGTAAGTAGGTAGATAGGTAGGTAGCTAGATAGATAGATTGATAGATAGATAGATAGATAGATAGATAGATAGATAGATAGATAGATAGACAGACAGACAGACAGATAGATAGATAGACAGACAGACAGACAGACAGACAGACAGACAGATAGATAGATAGATAGATAGATAGATAGATAGATAGATAGACAGATGATAGAGAAATAGAGATAACTGGGTCTATCCTATTCTCTTTTGAAAGGTCAAAGCCTACATCCAGTGACATCCTTCTTCTAACAAAGTCACAGTTACTCCAAAAAAGTCCCCAGTTCTTAATCTTTGTGATCTTTTCAAATAATTCTACTCCCTGGTGAACAAACATTCAAATATATGAGGCTATGGGGAACATTTTTAGTCAAATATCCATGGAGATATATTATGGAACGGAATTCAATGTGTGAACAGAGTCTTCAAACCTAATCAACACACAAAGAGGCTTATACAATATTTTGAATAAATTATTCCTAATATATTGAACATCAGAGTTATCTACAAACATGACATAATTCTGAACCCTATTGATGGCTCATGTTTCCAAAACTCTCACTCTTCAATATTTCTCTCAGCTACATGGACATTTCCTAAACCTAAACCTATGAAAAAAACAAACAAACCAGACTTTGATTGCAGAAGATAAAACCCAAAGAATACCATTACTTAGGGACTAATGCTAAATGATTATCTAGTTTCTCACTACTCAAGAACCCCAAGTGAATTTCAGTTCTTGCTGAGGATATATTTTTGCCAACATAAGGTCATCTGAGACTCCCAGAGCAAATTGCTGTATTTTTATGATATACTTCTGACTGTGGCCCCATCCATAGATTCCCTCTATCACGCTTTCAGGTGTATACTCAGTTTCTTCACTCTAACTCTCCGTTATGATATTGCTGTCTTTCCACTTCCATTTTGTGTTTCTATAATTCCTAAGAGTATCATCCTGATTAACAGGAGAAAGAAAATCACTCACATTCCTGAGCTGAATCTACACCAAGCGCTTTAGAGGGGACATTGTGAGACATCGTTTCCAATTTTTTATCTACATTTAAGACTGCTTTTTCTTTCTGCAGACACAGTGCTCTGTCTTCTGGAATTTCACCTTGATCTCAGAATGTAGAACTGGCCTCACTCCTCTCCCAACTTCACATGTGTGATGGTTTATTGTTTGCCATCTTGTCTTTTTCTTTTAGCCAGAGTCAGAAGCCTCACTCAGAAAGCCTTTCATTCTGAACTGGGAACAATTGCTCTGAGGAAAGATCTAGAGTCTAATTAAATTTGACATTAATTGCTTTCTAACTCTAGAGTTGTTATAAATGAAAGTGAACTGCTTATGGAATAATGGAGGTTTTAGAGGAGAATTGCATTGTGGTCTTTTCTACAAGTCTGACAATATACAATATAGATTGAAAATGATGAGACACTCACCATAACATAGATTAAGTGAAGAATAATACTGTACAATGAAATACATACCTGAAAACTAGTAGGTATGTTGGTTTATATATGTATATTTATATATGAAAATATAAAGAAAGAAAATTCATTTATCAACTAGTAAATATTTATGTAAAAATGTATCAGCCAAGAGCTTTTCTTAGTAAAATAAATTTAAAGAGAAATGTTTATGCTTTGAGTTTGTGAAATTTAATAGGGAACAAAAGGACATATATGAAGCACTGACAAATGTCTTAATTGGTGAATACTCTAACACAAATTACTTAGAAAAATGAAAATAAATAGTGTGGAATAGAGTAGAGTTGGAAAAATGTGGTTGTATTAACTTCCTAAAACTAATAATTATAAAATCTGGGTTGATTGTTTTGCAAACAGTACTGGAAAATATCCAAACACAGACAGGAAGATAATGAGACTTCAATTTGAATAATTATGACTAGTATAATTATATTTATGATTGTAGAAAAAAATCCAGTCAAGCATCAGTCTTACTGATTTGACAGAAATATCAGAATGACAATAACAAAAGAAAACATGAAGTCTCCTTAAGCTAAAAAATGGTAACAATTACAACAACAAAGTTAAACAGAAACAGAGATAGCAGTTCATCCAACATTAAATGCAGACAAGAAATTGTAGTGGCCTAATTTTCATAAAAAGAGATGTAGCTGAAAGTTTTCCTATGTCCTGCCGGTCCCACAGTCAGGACAAATCTCTCTCACCTGCTGGTCCCACAGCACCTCAGACCCAAGTAAACACACAGAGGCTTATATTATTACCACTGTATGGCCATTAGCCCAAGCTTATTACTGACTAGCTCTTACACTTAAATTAACACATAATTCTTATTTATATTTAGCCATGTGGCTTAGATGTTCTGTATGCTGTGAATATGTGTTGCTCTGATTGGTTGATAAATAAAATGCTGATTGGCCAGTAGCCAGGCAAGAAGTATAGGTGGGATAAGCAGACAAAGAGAATTCTGGGAAGAGAAAGGCTGAGTCAGGAGTCACCAGCCAGACACAGAGGAAGCAAGATGTGAAGGCAGAATTGAAAAAAGGTACCAAGCCACATGGCTAAACATAAATAACAATTATGAGTTAATTTAAGTTTAAGAGATAGTCAGTAATAAGCTTGAGCTAATGGCCATGCAATTTGTAATTGATATAAGCCTCTGTGTGTTTACTTGGATCTGAGTAGTTGCAGGACCAGGCAGGAAAGGGGAATTGTATACATGGCTGTGGGACCTTGGTGCTGCGTGAGACCAGGAAAACTTCTAGCTACATTTGGCAAACCAATTTGGAACTCTCAAATTTCTGTAAGGCCTAAAAGGGTTTAAAAAGGGCTTAAAAGCACACAAAATGGAGCTAAGAACAGCTTCCTAGTTGTGTCTCTCAGGCAAGCTCTGAGCTACAGTATGGCACTTTGCAGTGCCATGTGGGCTTGACTTGCAGCATGGCAGATTCCCGCTGTGGTACACAGAGGCATTGTCAAGCTGTGCAATATGCTGTGTGGTGGAATTTAACTTTTGCTATTACAGACAAAAAAAAAAGGAAAGAAAGAGGTTTTGGTGCTACATGCTGCTGGATGGAACCATAGACCTATTGCTTCCCAGAGTCAGCAATGAGCATGGTTCCCTCAGAGCTGGTGGTAAACATAGTTCCACCATGATGGAAAGCTGAGGTAGGTGGAGTCAGCAGCCAAAGCTGCTATTTTAGGCCTAGTAATGCTACAATTTAAAGCAATAGATTCACAATAAAACAGATTCAGAAAAAATAAACCTCTACACGGTTTACAATGTGTGTAAAAATATACATAGAGTTGGAAGAGAGATGAAAAGGAATATAGACAGTTATATAAAAAAATAGAAAGTTTTAAAAAATTAAGTCTTTAAAGAAAAAATAAAAGTAATAAACAATAAGCCACATGAAGGATATCAGAGAGTCTGGATTATGTTGTCTTTGGAATTTTTAACTGTAGAGAGACATTTGGTTGTAAAAGATGCTGAGTTAAAGCAATATGTATATTTTAAAGGTATCTTGATGTCAAAATCTATGTCTAAGGATGCATTGCTTTGGAAAAGAGGTTCTGCTTTTGTTTCCACAGAAGATGAGAACCTGTGGCTTGTTTCCAGGCTAATATGGTTTGACCAGCCAAGAACCCCTGAAAGGTCTCCAATGACACCATGGCCCAGATCATCCAACATCCAAAATCAACTTCAAGGCAACTGGCTCAGAGAATACAGCCTCACAGAGTACTCCAGTCAAGACTTGACTATAATCCTAAAATTTTCTTTGTGTCCCCATAAGATTACCAGCACCCTCTATAGCAAGAAGTAGCCTAGAAAATTATGCACACATTCCCCAAAAATGGATGATGGATATTTGTCTTTGTTTAGGTTGTTGATTACAAATTTTTATTGGTCATAGTTGATATCTTTCCAAAGAAAAATGAGGGATATGATTTAGATATGATGGGATGAAAGGGTAAATTAATGAACCTACTTTTAAAGAACTACAACTTGTTTAAAAATGTTTTACTTTGTTAAGGATTTTAGCTTTTTGATACAAATTTAAAATTAATTTTGTTATACTGTATGTATATTTCTACTCTTGTTTAAGATATTATGTTTGTGCAGCTCATTTAAATTGCAATGGATAATTAAGAAATACAGATTAATAATTGGTCTTCTATGATAGTCAAACTTACAGTCATGTTAAGTTTTCTACATATACATAGATATAATTCAATTAGGTAGGTAATCTTTAAACACTTCAAAGACCTGCAGAATATGGCATTTAAAATGTTTTAAAAACTTAGACTTTCTGGACAGTGAGACATGTCTGTTCCTGGCAACACCTATTTACTTCAAAGAGAAAGATGGGTGTTGAAGACACTCTATATGGAGTTTATCTTCTTCTTGGCAAAAATAGCCATTTGGGCAAGAAACTGTTCTTGCCTGGACTTCTTGACAAAATGTATCAGCTAGACATGCAGGACCCATAGGAAGGTGACTACTGAACTTTGCAAGACAAAATGGTCCTTCAGCTTACTGCTTCTCAAAGAAACTGCCAGACATTCTAAAGGACACAGAGAAAACTGGTTGAGAGACTCTAGGCCTATGAGCTGATTATGGATGTACCAACATTACAGAGGAACTTTGGGTGACTGTCCAGGTAGCTGTTTCTGTCTTTCTAGATTTTTAGAAGTTGCTTACAATGCTCTTCCTGTTTACTTAGATAATATTGTATCCTTCTGGGGTCTTTGATGCAGTTGAAGAGTAGATAGTTTTAATTATAATCTTCCTCACTATGATAAAAGATAAATTAGATATGATATTTGTACTCACACATATAGGATAGATGATAGAATGTTTTCTTTAATTTTGGCAAATACAAATAGACTATGCTGTGGGATGTTCTGTATGGCAAATGTGTTGCTGATTAGTCAATAAATAAAATACTGATTGGCCATTGGCTAGGCAGGAAGTATAGGCGGGACAAGGAGGAGAATAAAGCTGGGAAGTGGAAGGCTGAGTCAGAGAGACACTGCCAGCCGCCAGGATGAGAAACAGCATGTGAAGATGCTGGTAAGCCACAAGCCATGTGGCAGGGTATAGATTTATGGAAATGGATTAATTTAAGCTGTAAGAACAGTTAGCAAGAAGCCTGCCACGGCCATACAGTTTGAAACCAATATAAGTCTCTGTGTTTACTTGGTCGGGTCTGAGAGGCTGTGGGATTGGCAGGTGATAGAGATTTGTCCTGACTGTGGGCCAGGCAGGAAAACTCTAGCTACAAGACTAGATATTATAACTGTAATTCTTGCTTGATAACTGTTCTATTATATGTAATTTTACTGTGTGAAAGTTAAAACCTTCCTTTTCGATTAGACAGAAAAGGGGAGGTGCTGTGGGATGTTCTGCATGCTGTGAATATGTGTTGCTCTGATTGGTTGATAAATAAAATGTTCGTTGGCCAGTAGCCAGAAGAAAATATAGGCAGGATAAACAGACAAGGAAAATTCTAGGAAGAGGAAGGCTGAGTCAGGAGTCACCAGCCAGACACAGAGGAAGCAAGATGTGAAGGCAGAACTAAGAAAAGGTACCAAGACACGTGGCTAAACATAAATAACAATTATGGGTTAATTTAAGTGTAAGAGGTAGTCAGTAATAAGCTTGAGCTAATGGCCATACAGATTGTAAATAATATAAACCTCTGTATGTTTACTTGGGTCCAAGTGGCTGCAGGACTGGTGGGTGAGAGCGATTTGTCCTGACAGCAGGCCAGGTGGGACATAGAAAAACTTTCTGCTACAAAGAGAATATTCACTATCATTATAAGATATATTCTTGGGATAAAATTGTGCAGTTCTTACTTTTAATGCTGCATATTATTTAAGCTTATAGAGTTTAGAGAGGAAATGCTGCTAATTCATAGACTCAGTATCTCAGAAGACAGTTCTGGAATATGATCTGGAAATTTAGAAGTCCTAGGAGTCATATTCAACATCCTAAATATTGAGTAATATATCTGCTCAAATTCCTGTTTGCCTCCCAGTTTATGAAGGTACAAGTTCAGCTACAAGAGTTCATAAGCATACAGTAATGATGGAATATACAAAGCATTGCAAGTAAGAAAATCATGTTTTGGGCGTATCCATTTCCTAACAGAACAACAATAACAATGGTAAGCAAATAAAAGTGGAACAGGTTGCTATAAGTTATTATTAGTATGCCCAGTTTTCAAGCAAACACTACAAGAAAGGAAACAAACCTAAGTGAAATAAGAAATATACAGAGGAAAAGCTTAACATACACCCATGCTGTGGGATGGTCTGTATGTCAAATGTGTTGCTGATTGGTCAATAAATAAATCATTGATTGGTCAGTGGCCAGGCAGGAAATATAGGCGGGACAAGAAGGAGAAAAAACTGGGAAGTGGAAGGCTGAGTCAGAGAGACACTGCCAGCCACCATGATGACAAACAGCATGTGAAGATGCCAGTAAGCCACGAGCCATGTGGCAAGGTATAGATTAATAGAAATGGATTAATTTAAGCTATAAGAACAGTTAGCAAGAAGCCTGCCACGGCCATACAGTTTGTAACCAATATAAGTCTCTGTGTTTACTTGGTCGGGTCTGAGCTGCTGTGGGACTGGCGGGTGAGAGAGATTTGTCCTGACTGTGGGCCAGGCAGGAAAACTCAAGCCACACACCCAAGAAAAGTGAGAGTTAATAAGAATAGTTTACAGTTGTGTGATGATTAATCTACAGTGTCAACAAGTTGAGATTTATAATTGTCAGTAAAATTCATTCCTTCAGGTGTCAATCAGGGTTTTTTGGGCTAAACACCAACATTAATCTGTGTCTGCTTTGTGCATCATGAATATCATGTGACCAGCTGTCTCATGCTTTTATGGTTATGCTTTTTCCATGACCATGGACTGTACCCATAAACTGTGAATGTATCTAAACCTGTCCTTCATTTGTTTTGATCAATTATTTTACACTAACATGAAATGAAACTAATATAAAATTATTGGTCTGAAGGATATAAAATAAGTGGCAATGTAGTTTTGTTTTTTCTCACCACCTGATATCTCCATCAGTCCAAATCTTTACTATTCTAGGGCTGATTATAAGCCTGGGATCATAATGCTGATACACTGATCTCTTTTCTTCTTCTATTCAGACAGTCTGCCTCCCAGAATACATATCACAAATAAATAGTTGAAGAGAATTAGGCAATTACAGGCTCATTTAGTAATATATATATATATATATATATATATATATAATTTACATTTATATTTATTCTATGTATATTTTCCATATATGTGTAAAATAACTGTCCACTATAATACATACATACATATAATTTTCAAAATTTATCTCAAAATAAGTAAGCAATAATTTATTTTATAAAGGTAAAGAATGTATATATGTCTTAATTAGCTTTTAATTTTGTGAAAACACCATGACCAAAGCAATTTATACAAAAGAACAAAAAAAGTTTGTTGAGGGATTGCTTATAGTATCAGAGGGTTAATCCATGACTGTCATGGCAGGGATTGTGTGTGTGTGTGTGTGTGTGTGTGTGTGTGTGTGTGTGTGTGTGTGTGTGTGTGCAGTTTATACTTATATGCATATGTACCACACACTTTCATATACACATATATTTGAAGTTTTTTCTTTAATGCACAAAAGAAACATTGAAATTTCTTTTTGATTAATTGCTAGCCTCTGTGAATATTTTTGGTTGGATTTATTTATTGTATTTTTTAATTTACTCTAGCTAACTTTAACTAGTATTATGACACAGCCTAGAATCCATTGAGAAGGTGTCAGCTAAGGGATCTGACTGGCCTGTAGCCATGTAAATCTAACCTTCACTCTAGATTTTCATGTGAAACAAACTGAGAAAAGCCAAAAAAAAAACCCTTTCATGTCTAAATATTTCACATAAAATAATGTATTGCCAGATAAATAATTTGAAAAACAATATACAATGATACTTATGAGAAACAGACATGGAATCAACCAATTTTAGAACCATTATATGAAATATTACAATTAATTATCAGGACTGCAAAAAGGTCATTATTTAAGAATTGATTATCTGTCTTAAGGCTAAGAAGAATCAACTATAAAATATAAACTTCAAAATATTAATAGCAGGCATTAAAATCAGAGCCACAGATGTTTAAAGCACATAAATTTAAAATTAAACAATATTCTCAGATACTTGGTAAATACCTTCTGAGTTTGACCTGAAAGAGAGAAATTTGGGAAAGCATAATTCATGCTTGGGAACTGTCAGACCTTGACTTTCCTGTGTTTTCAGCTTCAGTTCATTCTCTTAATAGCATTTTAAAGCAATCAGTTATCTAGAAATGTGTAGCAATATTAAATACTATGCACAGAGTGAGCAATGTCTCTGCCTCTCCATAATTACATATCAGATGTCTGAATTCCAGAAGCAAGATTTCAGCTTCAAATAACCCAAAAGAAATGTTGACTAGACAAATGTATTTAGCTGTTGGGATGAATATTTCCTGCCCCTTTTCTTCATAGAATTAATTCTACCTTTAAAAATGATCTCAGGAAGAATGAGAATAGAAATCAGTAGATACAGAATATCAAAATGTATAACTCTTAGGCAAATTACAATGAAATATGAATATAATTTTGACTATTTTTTGCTACTTATCACAATATTTGTCAAAGATTCATTACATAGTAATTTTTTAATTCTGGGGAAGCAAAGGCTTATTAGGAAATTATGCAGTAAATTCATGTTTAGCCAATTTGGTTAAAAAATACTTTTTGTGATAAACAGCAATTCTGACAAGATTGAGTTAGTACCCTAATCTCTCAGGGTACTTCCCTCCCCTGCAAAAAAAAACATTTTTCAAATATTGTAACCCATACTATGTAATTTGTTCCATGAATTTTTGAATATTTGTGGAGAGAACAGAAGCAGACTATTCAGCAAAGACACATACTCTGCTATATAACATTCATGCTAGGGCTGATGGTCACTAAAATTTCACATTAGGATATGGTCTATTATCTTTTCATTATAAATAATGGGAATTGTGTCTCCAGCTATTCCCTTCCTCAGTGTTGAGCCTCCTGTTTTCAAAATCCTAGATCGTTTTCCTCCAGAGAAAATGTATAGCAAAAAGGTTCTTATTTCTTGGGATGGGGGGAGGTCGGCATCCTGACTAATCATAAAATATATTGGACAGCCTTTGCTACCAAGTTTCTCCGAGTCTACTTGTTCAGACTGAAATTGCACACCAGGTCAGATACCAAGAGTCCAGCCCCGAGATAGAGGATAAGAAGAGATGCGGCTGAAACTTATTCTTGTCCCTTGGCTTCTAGAATTCTGTGACTCTACATGACGGTTCTAGAAAGTTTCTGACCTCAGAATCGCCAGTGAATACCTTCCAGGATAACACGTATACCCGTTTTTATACCCATTTTCTCAAGATAATTGCTTCTACAACCAGAATTTTTAGATACACTTGCACATAAATCTGTATTTGGAATGTAAAGTAAGAAAAAAAAAACATTGTCTAGGACTGTGCAAGACACACATAATTTACATTAATAAGAACAATTTAAAGTGTCTCAATTTGTGGCTTCTACTCCCAATTCACAAGCTAGACAAAGTTTACATAAGAGAATGATGATGTTTTTGCTTTATAGTCTTTTCAACAAAAGGATCTTTTAAAGTGCTTAAGAATTTTTCGTTTCTTCACATTTTCAATTGTTATCTACTTTCTGCTAATGAAATGGTCATAAGTGGTAAGCACAGTTACCCTGCAATATAGCAAACAAAAATTCCAATTTCTTTATTATATGTTCTTACTTTATAATCCAACCATTCTCCAACAGCTGGGACACTTCACCTCTCAGTACTTTATATCATTTGTTTTTACTTTTTCAGAATGACCAGGAAACTCACAATATCAAGAATCACTGAAAGAGTAAAATTCTTTTCCTCACATCACTTTCTCTTATAAACACAATTCATTATATATATATATATATATGTGTGTGTGTGTGTGTGTGTGTGTGTGTGTATATATATTTCATTTGTTGACATTGTCTCAAGTAGTTAGAATAATTAATAAAATATTAGTAATCTTCATTTTTATGTTGTTGGAACTGCTCACTCAAAATAGTGCACCTTGTAAAGAAATGGGGTTTATAAATTATATATTAATATGTAAATATATGCACATATGTATATACAGACACATATATATCTGTATATACATGCATACAGGTAGGCATGATTACATGTGTCTCACACTGTCATTACTCTCACTTAGTTTCAATTTTCTGTAACGTAATGAGTTTAACTTTTTCAGAAACCTAAAATAAGTTCGAATTTTAAAAAGAAAAACAGTGTAAGACCTTTAATTCTTATTTCTGACCAGTTATATATTTATCAGAAATTTTATATGATTCTTTTGTATTTATTGAATCTATCTCATTCCAAACTTTTACAAAATCATCAGACTTGAACTGTTCTATTATTCAGAAATATTTAATTCTTACAACAATTAGACTTAAGATACATCTGTACTCTTATAACTGTTCTCTCACTTCTTTATTAGACTAATGTATTAAGTCACAGTATGTTCCACATTTGAAATAAATATAGCTTACTTTCCACATGAATACCAGTTAGGTAATACTGTTCACTCAAATGTCATCAGAAATATTCTCTACACGGTGGCCCTCTGTTTCAAAATCATGGCCAGCGCATCTCAGGTTTCTCTTGGAATATTTTTCAGAAAACTAATAACAATGTTGAAGAAAATACTTTCAGTTGATTGGAAAGGTTTAAAATAATTGTAAAACTATTTGAATATTAAGTCTCTTCTGTATAATTCAGATCCTTATATGACGATAACTTTCCAATTGCTTTCTACAATTTATAAACATTCTCTGGCATTTTCCTTGTCATTTGGAAATGGCAACGCAAGGTCATGTCAAAGTTAATTTACCTTACTTTCTCTGTCAAATGTTTCTATATCATCTTGGCATTCTTTGAATGTGACTTGGAACCCCAAAGAGCAGTAGTCTTTTATAAAAGTCAGTCTTCCTGCATAATGTCTCATGGTTAGATTTATCCCTGAGGAAGGATGTAAATTCATTGTAAATGATACTTTAATGGGTCTAGCTTTTTTTGTCATGCAAAGAGATCCAAATGGATGTGGCAGCCAGCAGCAATTCTTATGGGAAGCTGTGCAACATGAAGCAGGCGATCCTGTCAGAAATAAGTAAATAAACAGTTCTTGATTTTGCCATTTTAACAGTTTTATCCCATCAAAAAAATGCATAACATGATTTACATGTAGTAGATAATCTTTTAAAAATGTCTTTGTTTGCATTTATTGTTATAGATCTGACAGCTATTTTATTTATAATATGTTAGAGAAAACATTAGCTCCTACAAAGTGGCAAGTTGCTCACAAGTGAATAGGCATTCGTTTACTTTAGACAAATAGCTTCTTTCCATTCCCCTAGGTTATGTTAATTTGTTTGGTGTCTTTTCTAAAGCACTGTATGGTATCCTTTTTTATAGAGAGTTTCCTCTACATTTGATCATAGATTATTATAGAAATACCCTAAGCTGTAAGAAAACTGATAGAGTTGTGAGGCTGGGGGGAAAGTGAAGAAGCAGTGTGGTTCACAGAAGTGATGAGCACACTCATTCCCATGCAAGTCAACGAATAAAGGCCAGTGCTCTTTTTATCTGATTGTTTTTTTGTTTTTTTTACTTAAACATTTTACATAACTCTCAGCATAAAACAGAGTATAAGTTGGGGGCTAGTGATATTAATGATCGTTATTTGATATGACTTAGAAATGGCCAATCCACAAATATAGCAATCCACTTAATCAAATACTGAATCGTTAAGGGAATGGATAGTGTGATATGCTGTTATCCCAAGCCATAGTTCAAGAGTCTCTAAAAGTGTCACATGATTCTAAAGTCCTTCTGTGAAAGCCTTTGGATTCAACTACCCATGGATCCATGAAAAACCTGATTGGAGTTACAATTCTCTTTAGGAAAGAGAAGCAATTTCCATGAGAAGTAACTTGCAGACTTAATGAGATTCCAAGTGGTTTCAGTAGGAGATAAGTTGTTTTTTATATTGGTGTTAATCTTTCCAACGGAAGTTCCATTACAGAAATTTGCTTTACTGTTCATTTACTTTATCCTTGTTTTATTATGAAGTGTATAATCCTTACAGAAAAGCACATAACACAGATATACACAATTTAAAGAGTAATTATATTGTGAATGTCAATGTACTGTCGAACAAGTGAAGAAATGGGACAGGATTACTATTTCACAAACCTCCTGTCTCTGACCACTTCCCTGACTTTATAATTAACCACCACTGTGATATTGGAAATACTCATCTTCGCTTCTGAGCTATTTTTCTCTGTATTTGTGTTCCAAAGTAATATAATTTAGATGGCTTGAAATGTTTGATCTTTGTCTATGTTGTTTCATATACTGTATACAGCTACAATTACCATATCTTCAATGATGTAGAGAACATCGTTGCATAGCTACATTAAAACTGTCTAGCAGACACATACTTTAGAAACGAAAGAAAAATTAAGATATTTTGGGGTGAAGGAAAAGGAAGAGAATTTGTTGATAGTAGATTTTGTTTAAAAAATAGTGAATATAGCTTTTTGAAATGCAAAGAAAATTAACAAAGAAGACATGTTTGAACAAAAGAAACAGAGAAACATCATCATAAGCAGTTATTTTATCAAAACTCATATTTATTTTATTCTAATATTAATGAATGTGCCTATTTTATTTTCCACAAAATGTCAAAATGCTACAACACTTTAATCTTTTTCTGCTCAGTTCAAAGGCATTGGTGATCCTTTGGCTAAAGGTTTATCTCAGTGAAGGAGCATTTGCCTAGTACAAGACCTTGGGTCCCATCTCTAGTACAACAATAACAAAAAAAGAATATTAGTTTGTATTGCTTTAATTTTTATATTTGTAATGATATAGAAGACAATATTATAATTTTTGAGTTAAAGTTTGTCCTAAAAAGTTACTCATATACTTACATTGTTTTTCTTTCTTGTTTATTTGACATTTTCTTGACTTACATACTCTCACTTTGTAGTATATAATTAGGTTTGCATGTCCTGATAGTTTTTGGGTGATGTAATTATTTAGTGTGTGTGTGTGTGTGTGTGTGTGTGTGTGTGTGTGTGTGTGTGTGTGTATGTGTGTGTATCTTATTCTTATTCCTAAAATTATCTTTCTTGATATAAAATTCTAGATTAGATATTATTTTATTATTTCCCACACATAAAATTAAATTCCAATAGAATATGTCACTGCAGAATCAGTAGCTTTTATCAGTCTGGGTACTAATGCTACAAACTTAAAATATCAATAGGCTAATATTTAATCTCATTTTTGAACAGAAGGTTTCTTCTTATCACATTTTCCTAGGAATTCAAGTTGATAGAGATGTTCTATTGATGCATAATTATTTACATGATGTCAGTGGGAGAAAAAGTTAGTTGCACAACTGATAAGAAAGTGGTGAACCAAAATATTATATGTGACTTCTCTTTGAATTTTTTGGCCCAAAACAAGTCATTTTCCTGTGTTTCATTTAAAGAGACAGTAATAAGCAATTTAATCATGTACTCAGAATGGCAACATGGATAACAAACATCATAGGAAAGAAATCTGAGAGATTATTGTATTCATTTGCCTGAGTGAAAAGTAAAAGAAAGAAACAAAAATCTTGGCAAGAAACAAAACTGTTGGTGGGGTGGTGTGTGTAATTAAACGTGTAAAACACTGATAAATGAACTGAAAACTCTAGGAAATGAAACGACTGCTCATATTCATGGTTTGGAAGAATTAATATTGTAGAATGTCTATGCTGGAAAAAGCAATCTACAGATTCAATATAATCCTTATCAAAATTCTAATACCATTATTTTAAAAAGTGGTCAGGCAACAACTAATTTGACTTAAGGCCCACTCCAAGAGATGGAATCAATATCTGACACTGTTTGGGTGACTAAGGATCTGAGATGAGGTAGCCCAGAGACCTAAGGAAAACTACTACTGGTCTAAAAAAAAGAAAAAAATGTAGTGATAAAATGACTCCTAATGGTATTCTGCTGTACACATAGATTAGTGTCTTATTCAGCTATCATCAGAGAAGCTTCCCCTTGCAGCAGATTAGAACAAATATAGAGACCCATACCCAGACATTGCTCAGAGAGTGAGAGACCTTTGAGCACACAGCGCTAGATGGGAAGTCTCCATCAAATCCCCCCCCTCGGGGTTCAGGAAACAACAAGGAAGAGAAGCCAAGAATAGTGTAAGAGCCAGATAGGAAAGAGACACGAAGAAAATAAGGCCCTCTAAGTCAGCATGAGCAAAGCTCATATGAATTCACTATACTAAAGCAGCATGCCCAGAGCCTGCAAGGGTCTGCACCAGGTCCTCTGTTTATATATATTATGAATTCCGGTTTAGTGTTTTTGTGGGATGCCTCAGAGTGGGAATGAGTGGGTCTCTGGTTGTTGCACTTTCTCTTGGGCTGTTTTTTTTTTTTTTTTTTCTTTCTTCCTTTTCTTGTTCAACATTGATGTGATAGTATTTGTTTTATTTTACTATATTTTAATTTGTTTTTTTTTTTAAGAAACTGAATGAATGAAAACTTAGCCACTAAGGTAAAGGTTAACAACTGAGCTGTCACTTATATCCACTGGGAGAAAGAAAACCAGTTTTTCCCAAAAGAGTCACACCAGTTTATCAACCACTCTAGGACAGGACTCATGTTCAGGAATAGTTGACCAACATATAATTGGACCCCACAGAATTCTTTCATGTGTGCTTTTATTTGGTCCCACATTAGTATTTTTTTGGGGGGGGCAGGGGGAGGGAGGTAGATTTATTTTTGTTTTCTGGTTTTGTTGTTGTATTGGGTCTTTGCTTGCTTTTTGAGAAAGAACTTAAGGTTGGAATGATGGGGATGGGAAAGAATATGAAAGAACTCGAGGGGAAAGGATATGATCAAAATATATTTCAATTTAAAAATGTTTCAACTAATAAAAATTTTAATAATAAAAAAGAAAATAAAAGCTAGGGCAAAAGAGTCTTTAAATTCTTTAGGAAGCACAGAAGTCCCAGCTACACTACCCTTCAGTATTTATCCAAAGGTCCCAGAGTCATTTACCTATCAATTTGTGCTCCAGTATTATTTAAGACAATGGCTATGCTACAGATAGATGAATAGACAGATAGATAGATAGATAGATAGATAGATAGATAGATAGATAGATAGATAGTAGATAGATTAGATAGATAGATAGAGACAAGTAAATTATATATATATATATAAATATATATATATATATATTATGAAATTACTTTCAGTCATGAGAAAGAATGAAGTTGGATTAATGCAGACAAATGAAAGTAACTTTAAATAATCGTATTAAAATGACTAAGTCCGTCTCCAAAAGATCACTGTCATATTTGCTCTAACTTATGGTTCCTAGATTTATGTAGATACATCAAAGCCTGCACTAATGCATGATGTGAAAGTAGAGACAAAATTCCCAGGTGAGCAAACATAACTAACCAGAAGAGAGAGAGACAGCACAGTAGAGGAGTACTGAGGTATGTGCTCACTGAACAATACAAATTTGTATGAAAAATGTCTTTATATAATCCATTATCATGTACAATGAATACATTAAATAAAAATAATTAATAAAATTAAATTAAACAAAAAATAAGTCAACCTTGGGAATATCCCCTTAAAACTTTTACCTAAAAGCTATTTTCCCATTTATGCTATTTGGTGTGTGTGTATGTGTGTGTGTTGATATTAAATGTAAGCTGCACAAATATATTGAAAAAGTATACATTATCAGAAAAAACTCAATAAATTACCACCCAGTGAGCAACTATGAAAATTCTAGTCTTCTGTCCTCAACAAAAGCAAGCCCATTGCTGATTTGAGTTCTAACACGATGAGTTTTGAGTGGTTTTGAACAATGTAAAATGGAATAGACTCTGTTTTATTTTTCTGCTTTTTTAACATTTTATAAGAACCTTTATTTTTGTTGAGAATACAAATTAACCAACTTTACAGTGTTTTAAAGTCTAATGTATGAACTGAAATATTTGATGATTGATTCCCATAAGAACTTTTCAGTTTGAAATTATGTATTACCTTAAGTTTGCCACAACATTTCTATGCTAGACTTTTAAATGTGTGTTTAACAGTGCATCCATGTGTGTCCTTGTATCTGTGATGTCTGAACTTCTAGTGATGTGTTGACTGGTATATAAAACCAATCTCATTATTTTTAATTGCTTTTGATATTTACATAGTCTCTATATGTCTACAGAATTAGAGGAATAGATTTACAGGCCACAGAAATAACTTTCAGGAATGTAGATGAATTTCTAAATGGTCTTATTAAATAAAAATACATGGAGCCAGACATTTGGGTTAAAGCCTGAGAGAAAGCTCAGAGGAATAGGACAAATCATGAGCTAACCTCACCTCACCAACTCCGCAGCTTCCAAAGAGAGTGACTTCCTACATACTCACATTTATATGCCTTTTCTGTTCTGTTCTCTCATTGGCTCTCTTAGCCCAGTGACATCACTTCCTCTTGCTACACAGCTCTGTCACTTTCTATATAGACCTCCAACCTCTGTGGTTAGCTATTGTTGGAATTAAGACATGTGCCACCTGGCTCTGTTTCCAGTGTGGCCTTGAACACACAAAAATCCTGCCTGCTAAGTGATAGGATTAAGGGCATGTGCTAACAAGGCCTGACTTCTTTGTTTACTTATAATGGCTGGCCTTTTTCCTCAGATCTCCAGGCAAACTTTATTTATTAAAACACAAGTAAAATATCACCACATTTCAGCACAAATAAAATATCATCACACAGGAATGATCATGATTTTCTGTAAATACCAAAATAGTGAAAGTCCACTAATGAGGTCAATAGCTCTCTCATTCCTGCTAACCTGTAGGAATGGTTTGACTCTGATCTCATTGGTTGCTCAGAAATGGATACACAGCTCCTATATAGGATGTGTGTGTGTGTGTGCGCGCGTGCTAGGCCCTTCTCTCCCACTCTTTTACTCCTGTATATCACTAAGCACAACTACAACATTTGCTTTGCTGACTCCTATCCTTAAATTATTGCTTTTGTTTGCCCTGAAAGGAAAGCTAGCAGAGTTACAACTGTAAGTGTTTTGTTATGATCCTAATATACATCTCTTTTTTTCCCTGAGATTGAAAGCTCTTTTATAGGGTAGAACTTGTATTTTCTGTACTAAATTGAATGTGAAGAATCATGCCTAGGAGATAGTATGTGTCCAAAATAGATAGCTGTTGAAGAAATGCACTGATGGATGAATGTAGGTCTAAATAAATGCTGCTTATCCTGTGTGGAGCACTTTCTTCAGCCATTTTCCTGTTTCCATTTTGAACTTTTATTTCCATTTCATCTCTTCTATCTCAGTTTGTGCATTGATGACTTGGATATCTCTCTCAACTAAGTATTCATGTAACTGTTCCTCCAGTGTTCTATACTTGGTTTGCTATTTTATTCTAGTCCTTATATCATTAACCATTTCTTTTTCCTATCATCTTGCTTGTCTCCAAGTGTCTGAGTGCAGAAACCTAATTTCTTAGCAAAGCTACCCTAGCAACATTGATCTAAAGGTAAGATTTCTCTTAATTTCATAAATAATGTTCTCAGCTTCATTTATTGAATCATTTCATGTAAGCCACCAAGTTAGTTTTAGATGACAAATATAAATTATTTCATAGTTATATAAAATGTATTCATTATCTAAGAAATAAGATGGATTCAGATATTGATGGAGCTTGAGAAAAACTTTAGGAAGACAGAGCAAATAGTGAGAGAGCAGGTGAAGCAGAGATGTTTGTGTTGCAGAGACGAAGTATTCTTTTTTCCACTTCCCCTTCCTATCTACACTGAGTTCAGGCTTGGGATTTCCAAATTTGTCAACATTTTGTCCGATCAGAGCTCCACCTATTATAAATGTTCAACATGATGAATATCAAGAAATGATATTATAATTTGAAAAAAAACCATTACAAAATTACAAAATCCAAAGAAAATAGATTTCTTGCAGGTTCTTGGGCCAAATTTATCAATAGTCATATTTATGAAATTGACCTACATCACTGAATTTTGGATACTCCCACTTTAATAGAAACAACTGTAACTTGAATATATATTTATGTAATATATGTAATGTTTATACATATCATATACTCTAAAACTGATTTGGTAGTGACATTTTTAATTGTTTTCATGGTATTTTATCTAATCCAAATTGTGTAAAAACTCATTGGTGGCATTAATCAGTAAAATGCAATATTTCCTTAAAATAATTACACACATTGTACTTTTTTCAGTAACCACTTTGATAAATAGAATATATTATATGATGTTAAATCATGCAACTATTAAGAATTTTTAAGGGAAGCAATGATCCTTTTCAGAACTTTATCAAGTTATAGATAAAACATAAAAATCATCCTGAGTGAGGTAACCCAGACTCAGAAAGACAGACATGGTATGTACTCACTCATAGGAGGATACTAGATGTGGAACAAGGATGACTGGACTGCTACTCACATCACCAGGGAGGCTACCTGGAAAACAGGACCCTAAGAAAGACATGGGGATTGCCCAATGATGGAGAAATTGAAGAGATCTACATGAAGAGCCTGGACATGAGTGGGGGTAATGAAGGGCGAGGGTCAAGGGAAAGAGAGCTTGGGGGAGCCGGAGATCCCAGCTGGATCAAGAACAGAGAGGGAGAACAAGGAATAGGAGACCATGGTAAATGAAGACCACATGAGAATAGGAAGAAGCAAAGAGCTAGAGAGGCCCACAGAAATCCACAAAGATACCCCCACAATAGACTGCTGGCAATGGTCAAGAGACAGCTGGAACTGACCTACTCTGGTGATGGGATGGCCAAACACCCTAATTGTCATGCTAGAAACCCCATCCAATGACTGAGGGATCTGGATGTAGAGATCCACAGCTTGGCCCCAGGTGGAGCTCCGGGAGTCCAATTAGCGAGAAAGAGGAGGGTTTTTTTTTTTTGTTTTTGTTTTTGTTTTTTTGTTTTTTTTTGGTTTTTCGAGACAGGGTTTCTCTGTGTAGCTTTGCGCCTTTCCTGGGACTCACTTGGTAGCCCAGGCTGGCCTCGAACTCACAGAGATCCGCCTGGCTCTGCCTCCCGAGTGCTGGGATTAAAGGCGTGCGCCACCACCGCCCGGCGAGAGGAGGGTTTATATGAGCGAGAATTGTTGAGACCAAGGTTGGATAAAGCACAGGGACAAAGAGCCAAACGAAAGAAAATACATGAACTATGAACCAATGGCTGAGGGGCCCCCAACTGGATCAGGCCCTCTGAATGGGTGAGACAGCTGATTGGCTTGATCTGTTTGGGAGGCATCCAGGAAATGGGACCGGGTCCTGTGCTCAGTGCATGAGTTGGGTGTTTGAAACCTGGGGCTTATGCAGGGTCACTTGGCTTGGCCTGGGAGGAGGGAACTGGACCTGCCTGGACTGAGTCTACGAGGTTGATCTCAGTCCTCAGGGGAGGCTTTGCCCCGGAGGTGGGAATGGGGGGTGGGCTGGGGAGAAGGGGAGGGAGGGCGGGAGTGGGGAGAACAAGGGAATCCGTGGCTGATATGTAGAACTGAATTGTATTGTAAAATAAAATAAAAAAAATAAAAAAAATCATAAAGTTGCTCACAGGTATGCAGTACATGATGAGTTGATTCACATGTACATTGTCAAATGTATACCAAAATTAAAGCAATTAACAAAATTGTACCTTAGAGTTTCATGTATTTATGATCTATTCAGCAAAGTTACAGTATACAATATGCTATTATTAACTATAGTCGCCATATGTATATATATATATCATGGCCCCCAAATCATTTCCCAGTTATGACAGGAAATCTGTGCCTTTGTCCACAACTGTAGATGCTCGGCCTTCTATAGACCAAGGGGAGGAACCCGGCTATCTGTTTTTAGAAGATCTTAATTACAAAACTCTCTGTCAGTGTTGGTTACAATGAGGTACAGAAACGCTATTTCTTCACAGATAACAACAGTGATCCTCTTTAACAGTGTGTCAGCTATACAACACAGGAAAAATTAAAGCAAACAATTCAGGGTTTATGACGACATTATTGACATGATTGAAGGGTGAAAAACCTTTGAGATTCTAGTCATCTACAATTGTCAGGATCTATATTGATTAACTGTGTGCGAAGCCCATGGCAAAATATCAAAAGATTATCTTGGGAAACACATCTTTGGGGTATCAGAAATGACTTAAAATTTGGAAGGGAAATACATTGTACCAAAAATGTTTAAATATTAACGATTTGCTTCTGATTTAAAAGAACCCCAAGTTATGGTCAGAATATAGCTGCTCAGAACTTTGTTTTGTTATGGAAGAGTGCAGAATTTGTGCTGGGAATTACTCTTCTTAAAATATATATTAGGATAGCAGTGTCAAATGCCTTATGCTGAGGAAAACAATTAAATATTTACTGGTTCTATTCAGTGTTATTAAATGAATAAAATATTACCCTTTCAGGATATCTGACAAGCCATAAAAATAATAGTTCAAAAACTATATTTTTATTATTCTCATCTGTATATTTTAAATTATCCTATATTTTCCTCAACAGGATATTTATTGCTTGTATTTCTGCACACACTATAAATTTTTTCCTCACAATCTCTTCATTTCTCTAAATTGTGCTTTTATTCACCTAATGAATTCAATTGAAGAAATGATATTTAATGAATTTCTATAGTTATTGTTTCTTAGATAGCTTTAGTTTCTTTACGATTTTTTAAAAGATGACTATACACAATACCTCACATCCTTAAAAATATAGACATTTTACCAAGAACCAGGCATAGCTGACAGGCATTTCCTACATGGGCTTTAGGACATCCTAGGATTGAGATCTGTCATCTTACCCCACTGCCACTATCAAGAAGCTCAATTTGTTATTTTCAGTGCTGAAAGAAAGAGATAACATGTACTACTGAAACATGGATTATGATACCCTTTCTTGTATCTGGAAGACTAAAAACAGATGTTGAAGAAAGTAATAAAACACACAACATAAATAAAAACCAACACAGAATAATTTTCTTTTCCAAGTAGGTGTAGAAATTATGGTTTCTTATCTGTGAAAACAATGATATTATTACAATCCATAATTCTTAGCATAAATGCCTAACACACTAATGTGAAGCTCTATGAAGGAAGAGGGATGGATAAATAACACTAAAATAGCTTGAAATTCATTATTTTATATATATATATAAGTATATATATATTTGCATAATATATAAGCATATGTGAGTATATGTACATTCACATAGTCTAAATGAATTTATACCACTCAGGATGATAATCTTCCCCTACCACAAAGGCCATAGACTATCTAAAGGTTTCTCCAGGTTCAGATATGAGAAACCTTCCTTTAGTTGTTGGTCATGGATTCCCAAAACAATGCTCACTATGGTTGTTTGTCTCCCTGATCTTGACGGTAAGGCCTGGTTGCTAAAGACATCATACACTTTAGGCATCAAGTAGCCAAACGTTAACTTGGAAGCCTCTTCCTTCAGGACAAGCTCTCACAGTATTTAAAGATGCTTTGCAAGCTGCCAAGGGAGAATCTTAGATTTCTGTTGCTTTGATAAAGACTATGACAAAAGTAACTTGGGGAGGAAAATTATTTTGGGGTTACATATCCCAGGTCACAGTCCTTCAAGTGAAGTCAAGGTAGGAACTTAAGACAGAAACTTGGAGGAAGGAATTGAAGCAGATGTAATGAAGAAGTACTGCCTATTGGCTTGCTACTCCAGAACTGGCAAACCTGCTTTCTTTTACAACCTAGATCCAGTTACCTAGGGTTTGCACTGCACTAATGCTGGACCTCCTACACCAATCTTCAGTCAAGAAAATGCTTTACAGGCTTGCCTACAGGCAAACTGATGAAGGCATTTTCTCAACAATGTTCCATCTTTCCAAATTACTCTAACTAGTGTCAATTTGACAAAAATCTAACCAACATATCTCCCCAGCTGTAAACCACAGGAACACAAAATTGACAAAGAAGGTAAATTATCCTCAAAGGTACAATAGTTTTACTTCTATTTGGGAAGCAAACTCCAGGCATATAAATGGACTTAAGGACTGTCCAATAGGAGAGGAATTTATAGTAGTGCTGTCAACCTAGTTAACTGCCATGGCTGGTGAGATAGCAGATGGAGACAATTACAGAAAGCAACAATGGGTTAAAATGCAGAAAACAACTAACTGTGGGATACTCTACCCCAATTTGCTGAATGTTCAAATAGCACCTACATGAAAGACTCTGGCAATATTGTGGAAGAGGATATAGAAAGACTGTAAGGGCAAGAACATGACATCTGTGTATGTATATATAAATGTGTGTGTACATATATGTGCATATATATATATATATATATATATATGCACATATGTGTATCAAGAAAATAGCATTTGTGAAATCTCAAGAATATGGCTTCCAAAACAAGACTTGCACAATGAAAGTAGCAGTTGACACGCCAATGTGAGTTGGAGGATTCTTACAAGATCCTGCCCTGAAATGAAGAGCCACAATAAGTTAATATCTACTGAGAAGAGAATTAGTCTTCTCCAGGGATGAGCCCCTGATTTACATATGAAAAACACCAGGTGAACTCGGCATGTGTGTGTATGTCTCCTTATGTAGTGATGATAATTTAAAAAGAGGTTATAGTTTGAGAGTGGGTAAGGAGAACATGGTAGAAGTTGGGGGAGAGATAGGGGAGTATAGAAAGTGATGGGATATGGTACTCATAGGTGAAACTCTCAAGAACATAGGAAAATGTTATTTATATAGTATGGGGAGCATCTTTCCTAGAAGTTGATGAGGCAATAACAATAATTTATAGATTTAAAAAACTGAACCCTGTAAACTGTATCCTTCCCTATTTTTGTACATTTTAGGTCAGCCCAGCCCTGTATCCCGATGTCCTGGACAGAATTTTTGTCTAAAAGTTATATATTTTTAAAATTGTGTGTGTGTGTGTGTGTGTGTGTGTGTGTGTGTGTGTATACATTATTTACCTTACTACATGCATAAAGTTGCCCACACAGGCCAGAAAAGTATGTGGATGCCTTTGAATTTGAGTTATAGGCTTTTGTGTCTTGCCTAATATGGGTAAATGGCACTGAACTCAAGTTCTCTGCTAACACTGAGTTGTTGAGCTACCTATTTAGCCCAGGTTTTCTCTAATAACTGATATTTTTACTTTAAAATTATGTGTGTGTTGTTGTGATAAAAACATGCTATTTTTCCACACATTACTGCCCTACGGATTACCACAGATAACAAATACCAATAGCAAACTTAAGTGAGATTTGCTTTGATGTTTTCTCTCTGTTGCTGTTAATACTTAGATTTCAGATGATCATTGGTAGAAGGTTTTCCTTACACCCATGATAAGGTAACTAGCTGATTTCAAGTGTCTCAAATCATGAGAAATACTAAGAGAGAGAAAAGAGAGAAAGAGGGAGGGAGGAAGATAGGGGATGAGTGTGTGGAGCAATTTATTAGGGATAATACGTTCATCCGAATCTTGTAGTAGTAGGTCATTACTTTTACTACATTGTGTTGGAGACCCCAAGGTGTTGAAGATCCCAGGGCTGTGAGATTTGCCATGGAGAACTACAGAAAAGGAGTGGAATTAGCCCCAAAGAAAGTACTATGCTTCAGGCTAAAGGCTGGAATGCTGTGAGCCTCTAAGATAGTGGTTCTCAACCTATGGGTGGCAACCTCTTTGGTAGTTGCATATCTGACATTTACATTACAGTTCATAAGAGTAGCAAAATTACAGTTATAATGTAGCAACAAAATAATTTTATGGTTGGCGGTTACCACACCATGAGGGACTGTACTAAAGGGCTGCAGCACTATTAAGGTTGAGAACAGCTAATCTAAGCTCTTTGTGATCAGACATTACCAGAATGAAAGGATTAATGAGTGGAAAATTCCCGAGCTTCATGAAAATAATTTATATGGACATCAGCTGAGGATTAATGAATGGGATAAGTATGACTTCTGCAACTTCGAGCAGAACTATAATTTCCCACATGCTGACAGCAACTGTACTCTTGCAGAATACAGTGGCATCGAAGCACTGACTGACTGTATATAGGTGCCTTAGTTCCTTTTCTATCACTGTGACATGGGCATCATGACCCAGGCAATGTAGAGAAGAAAGAGTATATTTTGAATTTGCAGTTCCAGAGGGATAGAGTCCGTGACCATTTTGGCAGGGAGTGTGGTAGCAGGCAGGCATGGTTGGCACAGGAGCAGTAGCTGAGAGCCTTCATCTTAATCATAAATTCAAGGCAGAGAGGAAGGAAAGGAGAGAGAGAGAGAGAGAGAGAGACAGAGAGAGAGAGAGAGAGAGAGAGAGAGAGAGAGAGAGCAGAGAGAGAGAGGCAGAGAGACAGACAGAGACAGATGCAGAGAGACAGAGAGAGGGAGAGACAGAGATTAAGAGAGAGAGAACATACAGTAAATTAAAACATAGTTTTGAGCTATCATGACAATGTGGTTCAGAGATACCAACAAAACATAAACTTAACATTGTGCTTTAAAAGAGCTCTTTAAAGGAGTCAATAGTATTCATCACAGATACTAACAAGAGTTGTTAGTACCCTAAGAACATTGTTTTCCTCCCAAAGGTTAATGGAGAACAGAAGGGCAAACAGTGTATGTATGAAAGAGAACTCTAAAGAATCCCCTTTCAAATATCCATCACCAACTAGGCCTAAATAATTAACCTATTTTCTAAAATGCTGTTCAAATACTTCCGTCTTCTACCTCACCATCCAGTCCCAAGGCAGGTCTTATATTTTCAGATTTTGTTATTGTGCCCAAATATTTTTAATAACTAAATCAACTTTATTGTTTATTGCTGTGTTAGAAATTACCCAAACCTTGTGGCTTTGACTCTCGATGTTCAATAATTCACAGGTTTTGTTACTGCTGCGGTTTTAATACCTCAAAGATATTGTAAATCAAAAATTCAAGGCAGATTAGCTGGGTCTTGCAATTCAGGATGTTTGCAAATGGTACTCATTGTGTTAGTTGGAGTTCAAATCATCCCAAGATTCATCTGATAAGGTCAAGTTTTCAGTAACATGCCCCTGATGTGGTTGGTGGCATGATTTAGTTTCTCAGCAAATAGTCATCTCAGCCACCTACATCTACTTCCTTGCACATCTCCCAATAAACAAACTTTTTTTTTGGGGGGGGGGTTTGAGACAGGGTTTCTCTGTGTAGCTTTGCGCCTTTCCTGGAACTCACTTGGTAGCCCAGGCTGGCCTCAAACTCACAGAGATCCGCCTGCCTCTGCCTCCCAAGTGCTGGGATTAAAGGCGTGTGCCACCACCGCCCGGCCCCAATAAAGAAACTTTTAAGGCAAATGTTCCATTAAATCAGGGAAGAGTTAAGAGGGCATGCACAAGACTGAACACATACAATCTGGAAGCCAACTATATCTCATCTCCTTTGTTGTATTTGATTACTAGAAATTAATCAGGATTAGGTATCATTGAAAGAGTGTGGGAGCCCACAAAAGCTTCCTAGTGAGATCTGAGATTGCTTTACACAGTAGGGCTGCTTAGGGGATGGTCACCAGGTGTTTGGGATGGTCTGCACTAGGTTGTGCTGGGGGCTGGTCTTTTGCTTCACACCTTGACATTCCTTTAAAAACCCATTAGAAGAGATAGAAAGGGCTGGTGAGTTTTGACCCAGGCCCTCGTGAGCTATCCTGTGTTTCTAACTGTCTCTCTCCTCTATATTTCTGTCTAAATATTTCTCACTTCTTCTTCCTCAAGAGTACCCTGGGGGCTGGAGGGAATGAGAGCTGATCTCCCTCAAAAGGGTACCTAGGTTGCAAGTATCTTGCAAGAAATACTACTGGGAACCTTTTCAGGAGCTAACGAGTAAAACCCCATGAACATTTTACTCATAAGCTGTTGAGAAGAAGGACCTGCTATTATGCTATCATGAAATTATGGTGGTAAGTTAAGAACTTACTCAGGAGAGGTTATCTAAAGCCATAAAACTAAGCAAAACACATACTGGAAAGTGTTAGATCAGAGATGGCTCTAGCTACCTTTCCCGGAGATCAGGACACATGCCCCTGTAGTCTCTCTATCCCCAGAAGTAAAGTGCCCTGTGGTCTTGTAGTCTTTCTGTCCCTTGCAGCCTCAAGCAAGGTCAAGAGACCTTAAATTATTACTTGATTCTCACCAGTCTCATGACTTCGAGCGCATAGGATAAGCCATGTTGAATGTAGCTTGTCTTATCTTAAATACATATAGAAGTCAGAAACTCTATTTTCTGGTTCTGAAGGGAACTGAGGAAACTAGGGGCTCCTGACTGTTCCTTCAGGGCCCCATCATAGCTACCTATGTATATGAAGTGCAACTCTCCTAGTAATATTCTACAAAAGGATACTTTCATGCCTGCCTTCCTTTCTACAAATGCCTTTTATAAGTTATAATGAAGGAGACACGTGAGTTTTTAAGATTGTGGTTAATTTCCAATGGGAGATAAAGAAACGGGTAGGAATCTTTGAGAAAATCTCACAGAAATATGAGGCTTCTCATAGAAGATAAGCTTTAGAAGTAAATTCATGATTGAATGAGCTGGAAGAACACTACAGGGCAGTTGTACGTTAACGTTCTTCTTTTTAAATTGAAAATAGATTTTTCTCTCATCCTAAGCATAGTTTCCCCTCCCTCCACTCCTCATACCTCCCCCCCCATCTTCCCCCTCCCCCAGATGCACTCCCCCTCAGTTTCCTCTTCAGAAAAGACACAGAGTCTGAACTGGCCATTTGCACGTTACATTTCAAAGGAGGGCAAGTCTGAGAATTTTAAAGACATCCTCAGTTTTAATGAACATGCTGTTTTTAATTTTCCTCCCTGAGAGGTTATTTACTTCCTCGAGTGTGAGGATCCAGGATTCTAATTCTATTGTTAAGGCTTAATCATTCAAAATCTGCATCTCTCTGAATGATACGGTTATCATTATTCTTTTTTTAGATTTTCTTGACTATAGTATATCAGCCTGCTGAAGATAGCAGGTGTTTTTTATTGTGTCATCCAAGAGGTAAGAGTGGGGACAAAAGGAAATCAGAGCAGCTAATAAGTACTAGTAACTGATATTATCATCAGATTCAGAATCCTCATATCTGAATTATGATTATACTAAGAGACATACAGATATACTCAGCATTATAGATAGGCATTGTATGAGTCCATTTCTTAATAAAATAAGATGTGAAAAAGATATAACTAAGTATCAGCATGTTTCAGTTCTGGTTGGGTATTTAGTGATTGCTACATCATACTCAAGTCAAAATAAGCTAACTTAAAAGAACACCTATTGCTTGGCCAACATTTTGTGCAGTGCTGAAAGAGAAAAAAGGAAAGTAAAAGGAAGTTTTGACCTTCATGCACATTGTTCTGCAGTGAAAATATGGAGATAATTTCAGTGAAATTATATAAGGACGTTGCCTGCTTTTCAGAGAGCAAGATGAACTGTTCTGTACTTACAACCTTCTGGAAAAATAATTCATACAGTATTTAATATTCTGATTTGAGAACAGCTTCTCTGAAAGACTATAATTTTAATTAATAAATGCTTTTTATGAAATGATCACTCTTTCCTAAACAATCATGATTCAAAAAGCTATTCTTAGAATTAATTTTAAAAGTTTTGAAATAGATGAATTGGGCTTTAAGGATAACATTGTCTTATAAATCTGGGAGAGAGGTCAAGTGAGTATGCACTGGTGCAATTTATATATAGCATGTGTGTGGAATTAAAAGTCTGTATTACTTCACTCTAATGGATCATACCCTTTCATTCTCACAGACCAGAGTGCTAACTTACAAATGGGAACCTCTCCCGATCAGAATTGCCCTTGAATAGTTTAATTACTGACTCTGTAACCACGGTCTATCTATTAATTACTTGAACAGCTCCCAAATCATATCACCAGTCATTATTTTTAATTTTAATGTGGCTGAATATTTACCTGTAGGGAATCTATTAGGAAAAAGGAAAAATTTAATCATTTAGCTGAATGACTTTTACATCAGTGGTCACCATGGCCTGTGAGCCAGATGCTAATGCATTTAGCCAGAAAGAGTGAAATATGAAAGTGTATTTGAGCCACCACAAGAAGTCAAAGGACACTGGTCACTCTGTGGGACTCAGTGGTATAATCAGGATCCAAGATAGGTTTATTGCTTTAGTCTGCAAACTTAATGTATAGACTATAGCCTCATATCAATGTTTCCTGGCTTTCAGACAACCTCCCCACTCTAAATTTTATCTATTGCACATATAAAACAGGGGAATGCTTTCCAAATACTCTAATTAGTTGTATTAGTCAAGTGTGTTAGGTGGCTGCCTAGTTCTCAGAGGGTCTGAAAAAGGCAATAGTTTTAGCTGAGAATATAGCTGTGCCATATATATGGGTATTCTCATATTAAGGAAGAATAGGAAACTGATATTATTGGATAAACAATTCAATACCGTGAAAATAATTGCTAACTTCTCAGAGCTGATCAATTTGGTTTATAGAAAATATTTCTCATCAAAATACTACTGTTCTGTGTACTACACAGTTTCATTTGGCTGATACTGACACTTCACAGCATTTAAGAACATTATCAGTAATTCATGCATTAAATGTTTAAAAGTCAGAAAGAAAACCAGTTCGGGAAATAGTAACCTTCAACAGTTACTATTATCTACTTATTTTTTCCCAGTTTTTTAGTTTTATTTTGAAGAAAATATGCCTTTTCATGATTCCTCTATTCTATTCATGACCACTTAAAGAATTTTGACTTTGTCTAAATATATTTTAAACTATATTTAATATTGTTGAGGTACACAAAGCAGAGTCACTACAGCGTTTTATATTAATCTGCATAATAAGACAATATTTCTATTTTTATGAGTTTTATTAAAGAATTGAAGGTAACAAGTTATCTCCTTTATAACTCTGCAATAAAAATATAAACTCCCTGGTTATATCTTTACAACATCAAAAAAGTTAAATAAACTGCTTTTTCCCTTTCTATTTTTTAAATCAAATGATAAAATTAAAATCTCATTACTAAATAATTTCCCAAATTGAGGTCTCTAGAAACAAAGGACCAGAATGCATTTTGCTGGTATTAATCTTTCAATATAGTGTTTGAGGTATGACTTTCAGCATCTGCAATATCTTGTCTGTGTCTTCATCTCTCTTGACTACAAAATTATATAAGATAATGAATATTCATTCAAACATATAAATTTGAAAATAATTTCATGCTCATTTTATGTGAACATAGAAGGGTGCTATTTATGCCAATGAAGGGAATCAATGAGAGATGAAGAGGAAGCATAGGAAATGGTGGGAAATGAGAGATTGTGAGCAAGGTACAATGCTATATTTATGAAAAAAACTTAACAAATCTATTATCTTGTATACTAACTAAAAATAGCCTTGTGACTCTTATAGTTGGTGGCATGAACATGACAGAATAGGCCTAAAACTGAGGCAAACCAAACTCTCAAACATTAGCCAACTTTAGTCAAGACATCAGATAAAGGCTTCAGGAAATCCATATGAACAAAGTTCACTTGAGTTCAAGCTGTATATAGATAGTCACCAGGGCAAGGACACATGCATTTTTACAGTCATACGGACAACTCCTGCTTGGGAACATCATTCTGACTAATAATGAGTAAGATGATTGATAATCTAAAGTAAACCCAGTCCTATTTACTGCACCTGGGAGGGGGCACACACAAAAGCACATTCCAAGAAAAAATCCATGGTATAGAGAAACAGGACTTTCACCTTTTTTCCGTCAAGTTATCACACACGTCCTCCTCATACAGCTTCATTCAAGGGCCATGGTCTGACAATTATTTAAAAACAAAACAAAGTAAAAAAAAAGAAACAGAAAAGATTAAAAGGATAAGGAGTATCCCCCCGCCATGCATTTGTGTATGTATACCCGTGTGTCTCATCTGTCTCTCTCTTTCCAGAAAGCTCATTGTCGAAATCATGAAGACAGAGAAGGTTTCTGCAAAAAGGAATGCTTATTTAATGTAGATCTGTGTGTGTGTGTGTGTGTGTGTGTGTGTGTGTGTGTGTGTGTGTAAAATACATGCAAATACAGGAAAATAAAATCTTAAAAGTTCCAAAGTTTTAGTTCAGTTATTCAACTTGACTTGCTAGATGTCTTTAAGGAAATCATCTCAAGCACTTTGATCATTTTATCAATTGTAAAACATAAAGTAAAATATTTATTTTCTTAGCTGATGTAGATGTTTTATGAACTAGTCAATTATAATTAACAGGCAATGATACTTTCCTATTAGTTTATTCTGTGGGATTGAGACTTGACTGCATGAGTTACTAATATTTGCTAAAGAGCAGTGTTGACTTGTTGTGGGATGGTCTGTATGTCAAGTGTGTTGCTGATTGGTCAATAAATAAATCACTGATTGGCCAGTGGCCAGAGAGGAAGTATAGGTGGGACAAGGAGAAGAATAAAGGTGGGAAGTGGAAGGCTGAGTCAGAGACACTGCCAGCTGCCAGGATGACAAACAGCATACGAAGATGCCGGTAAGTCATGAGCCACGTGGCAAGGTATAGATTTATCGAAATGGATTAATTTAAGCTGTAAGAACAGTTAGTAAGAAGCCTGGTATGGCCATACAGTTTGTAAGCAATATAAGTCTCCTTGTTTACTTGGTTGGGTCTGAGTGGCTGCGGGACTGGCGGGTGATAGAGATTTGTCCTGACTGTGGGCCAGGCAGAAAAACTCTAGCTACATTGACTGAAAAACAATAGATGTTTATTTGTATAAATAAATTTAAAGCTCACTTACAAAGGAAATAAATACTGAGTTGGAATTATTCTATTGGAAGAATTATGTCATATGTCTCTAATGAGTTTCATAAAGATAAGAATAAAAACTGACTTTAGAATTTTCATTATAAACATTTGAAAAAAATGAGTAACATACATTCTTTGCACTAAGGTTCTTGCTCTGTTTCCAAGAGTTTTATTATATCTTCATGTTTAACTGACTTCTTTCATTATCTTAACAGTTCTATTCTATCTTTGAATATTTCAAATGAGTTTAATGTCATAGGCAAAAACATACATCTTTTTCACATACAGTACAGGAATATGTTCATCACATATATGGAAAGTGAACAATTTATAAATTCTTGGTCTATAACCTGAAAATCACTAAATCCTTACCAAGCGACCATTCATGTAGCATCACCCTGAGTAAAACAAATAAACAAACAAACAAAAACAGCTCTTAAGTCCCTTTCAAGCTCTCTTCCAGTCCATAAAGTATATATTTTCTCTGAAGCTGACTGATAAAATATAAAAATATAATGTTTTGGTAGATGCTTATGATAATAAAAAACCTATAGTCATTTGAAAAATAGTTTAAATTTAATCAGATAGCCTATATTTTTTTCTTAATAACTCTGTAAAGTTAGAATTATTTCTAACAATACAAATTGTCATACTAAAAGGGAAAAACATCAAACAGACTTCCAATGAGTTACTGCTATACCAATCATTAGTTTTCTTAGTCTTAGTCTTGTTAGACTAAGTAGCACTTCTAGAAAATGTAGAATAACAAATGAAAGAAGGATTACTGAGACTGATCCTTGGCTTTGAAAGGAATGATTGTAATGTTAGCTGTAGGGTTTGCTGGTATCATCACCTTTAGATTGTTGCTTGTGTCTCTAAAGAATATGGACTTCTGGTCAGTTCTACTTGTTTCCCAGGTCTCACTGAACACTCATTGTCCATTGTGTAATTTATTACATCATTCCCATGGTTCCTGATAGCAGGACAAAGCCAGTGTATGTATACAGGCTTCAGGTATGTCTTGTTCTTCTATATATCTTTGCATCATACAGTAGTGCGGGTGTGCATCAGGCATTAAATAAGTGTGTATTGAATGAGCTGTGCTGTAATAAATACTGTGAAAACTGAAGCTCACTTGGAAAAGTATACAAAAAAAAGATTGTTGCTTTCATATAGTGCTCAAGAAGCTCAGAATTCAGAAGAGGTCCCAATCACCTGTGTATATAATTGCCATGTATGAGCTCAATCTTACGGGAATGTTTCCATGGATCAAGGTAGGTAATCTTCATGCATTGCATACAACACAGGACTCATATTTATCACTTTACATTATTAGTGCTATAGCTTCTTTCGGGAATGAACACCACTTTAAAATATCATCTTTCTTAAAAGAGACTTTTGCCCAAATGTAGTTATGTGGAGATTATTGAAGTATGTATTTATTTATATATGCAGAAAACTATCTGAAGATTTAGTTCTGCTGGCTGGTTATCATATTCAGGATGGAATTATCTGTGTGCAGTGATTTTCTACATCATAAATGGAAGATGAATAATCTCTTGTATTTACATCTTTATTGAAATTTACAAGAGACTTTTATTTTCAAAAGAAAGAACAGCTCATGCTACACATTCCCTATATTTAAGCAAAGTTTTAACTTTTGAAGTAAAAGAAAGCCATAAACAATAATTAATAATGCAGTGAAAGCATATTTAATTGCAAACTATACCCATCCTTTAGAGATAATTGTTGATTATCATAGAAACACAATGTGTTTTAAATTTTTTATTGGCCGGGCGGTGGTGGCGCACGCCTTTAATCCCAGCACTCGGGAGGCAGAGCCAGGCGGATCTCTGTGAGTTCGAGGCCAGCCTGGACTACCGAGTGAGTTCCAGGAAAAGGCGCAAAGCTACACAGAGAAACCCTGTCTCGAAAAACCAAAAAAAAAAAAAAAAAAAAAAAAGTTTAAATTTTTTATTGGTTAATTTCTGTTGACAAATTCTAAATGGACCTATGTTGTTTACAAAAGGCTCTTCATGTGCTGTAGACACTACAATTATGGTTATCAATCAAACAAAATAAGCTATAATTTGATTAATTTATTCAAAACTCACACAGAAATCAAAGTGATCATAAGAGAAGACTTTGAAGCTGTGAAGATATTACCAGCCAGGTCCACCCACTCTTATCAACCAGAAAGATTTGTTATGAAAAAACACAATTACTGGCTGTTATTTATTTGTGTAGGGCATAATAGCTAATAATTTCAATAATACTGGTGTGAAAAAATACAATAACAACAAAGATGTTATACTTAGATTTAAAAAGGTAAATAACATATTGACCAGTTGGAGTCTTTCTGTTAACTGCAATTTACTGAAATAACTTCTCTGATGAGGGTTTAGTGATACACTAATCTATGATTATAGCAATAAGCTATTAGGAATTAATTTAATGCTATGTCCTTTTAGCATAATAATAGTAGTAGGTTCTCCTCTAGGGCCTTTGACTCAATAGACTCTTGGACCAGACAACAGTTACAGGCATGAGATCCAAATCATGGAGTAGGATTTAATTCCAGTCAGAGAATTGTTGGTTACTGTGGTGATATTTTATTTGTGCTTTAATAAATAAAGCTTGCCTGTCAATCAGAGGAAAAAGCCAGCCACAACATTGAAGTCATGCAATGTTATCACACACCTTTAATCCTATCACTTGGCAGGCAGGATCTCTGTGAGTTCAAAGCCACGCTAGGAACAGAGCTAGGCATGGTAGCACATGCTTTAAATTCCAACACTAGATAACCATGGAGGTCTGGAGGTCTGTACAGACAGACAGGAAGTGACAGAGCTGGACAAAAAGAGGAAGTGATAAAGCTGGGCAGAGAGAGCAAATCAGATGGCATAAAGACATGGGTAGATAGGAAGTTGTGGCATTTAGCAGCTGCAGAGTTGGTGAGGTAAAGTTGACTGGTGGCTTTCCCTATTTCCCTGATGTCTCTAAGGCTTTCACCCCTGTATTTGGCTCCGTGTTTTTTATTTAATAAGACTATTTAGAAATTCATCTATAGGTTACTCCCACAATAGACATATTACTATTGCACCAATGGGGGTATTTTGCCAAGACAGTCATCAAAGTAGTAGCTCACAAGATTTCTCAGCTGAGTAAAATTGTTGACTAATTTTCTCCTTTAATTGCATTCATAGCACATTTCAGGACTAACAGCTAGCAATGAAGCTTCAAAGTCTCCATGTTTGGTGATCCATTGTTCTGCACTGACCAACACATAAAGAGGAGTGGGCGGGGAAATATTGCAAAATGCATAGGTGATTGATAACTATAAGGAACCTGTGTTCAGTGGACACAGAATGCAGATACACGTATTTTATCACATCTCTTGGGAATGCAAACACAAGACCAAGATCGGAGCAAGCCAGGGACAGAGGAAATCACAACATTGGGGAAGGAGGAGAGGGCCATGTGTTTGGGCTAAGCTGAGGAGCTGTTAGCATTTGATAGCTGCTGAGGTTGGATAAGAAATTCTTTTTTTATTTTATAATTTAATTTAATTTTACATATCAGCCATAGATTCCCTTGTTCTCCCCCTCCCACTCCCCCAACCCCCCAACCCACCTCCCCATCCCCATCTTCTTCAGGGCAAAGAGTACCCTGGGGATTGAGTTCAACCTGGTAGATTCAGGCCAGGCAGGTCCAGTCCCCTCCTCCCAGGCTGAGCCAAGTGTCCCTGTATAAGCCTCAGGTTACAAACAGCCAGCTCATGCACTGAGGACAGGTCCCGGTCCCACTGCCTGGATGCCTCCCAAACAGATCAAGCTAATCAACTTGTAGCTGGAATCTTAGAAGGTCTTATTAATAGAATCAAACCTGAGGCCAGTAATTGGGGTGAACACTGGAAGGTCAGAGAGACAGAACAAGCCACAGCTAACCTCACCTGGCCAACTTCTCAGCTGATCTTGTTTCCTCAGACCGGAAGCCTCTGTGTCCTCATATCCAAATGGCTCTCAGCTGTTATGTGCTGCTCAAAACCTAAAAGCTTAACCAGCCAAAAGTTTAACCAGCCAAATGCTTAACCAGCCAAATGCTTAACCAGCCAAATGCTTGTAGTTCCTGGTCCTCATGCCTTATATATCTTTCTGCCTTCTACCATCACTCCCTGGAATTAAAGGCTCACTCCCTGGGATTAAAGGTGTGTGTCACCATGCCTGGCTGTTTCCAATGCGGCCTTGAACTCACAGAGATCCCAGATGGATTTCTGCCTCTGGAATGCTAGGATTAAAGGTGTGAGTGCCACCATTTTCTAGCCTTTGTATCTAGTGGCTGTTCTGTCTCTGACCCCAGATAAGTTTATTAGGGTGCATAATATTTTGGGGAACACAGTACCACCACATCAACTGTCTCACTTCTCCAGAGGTCCTGATCCAGTTGGGGGCTCCTCAGCTATTGGTTCATAGTTCATGTGTTTCCATTTGTTTGGCTATTTGTCCCTGTGCTTTTTGCAATCTTGGTCTCAACAATTCTCGCTCATAATAACCCTCCTCTTTCTTGCCAACTGGACTCCTGGAGCTCCACTCAGATACCACCTTACACCTGTCAGAATGGCTAAGATCAAAAACACTGAAGACAGCTTATGCTGGAGAGGATTTGGAGCTAGGGGAACTCTGTTCCACTGCTGGTGGGAATGCAAGCTTGTACAACCACTTTGGAAATCAATATGGCACTTTCTTAGAAAATTGGGAATCCATCTCCCCCAAGACCCAGCTATACCACTCTTGGGCATATACCCAAGGAATGCTCAATCATACCACAAGGGCACTTGCTCAGCTATGTTCATATCAGCATTGTTTGTAATAGCCAGAACCTGGAAACAACCTAAATTTCAGGTTTTGAGGTAAAGAAACAAACTCTGATTTTTGTTATTGTTATAAAGAAAATTTTTATGCTTAATGGGAAAAATATCAAGTTAATCACTCAATCTTCCTTGAGCTAAGTGAATTCTATTGGACTAAGAATGCAGCTTAAGAAGGAATGCAGTTTGTCTAGTATGCACGAGGCTCTAGGTTCAATCGGGAGATGGGCAGAGAGGAACAAGGGAGATGGAGAGACCTCTTGTATTCCAGAATCTAAATTGTATCATTCCATAGAGTTGCCAACTTATATGTCTTTTCATGTTGGCTACTCTTATGTATAATCATTCATTATTTTAGTCACATTACTACTGTCAAATAGAACTATATTTCTTTATACTATTTACTTAAGAAACATAAACAAAATAATCCAATTTATAATTTATATTTAATTGTATAATCATTAATTTTTTCCCATGTTGGAACACTCTGTGTGTGTGCCTCTGTGTCTTTCTCTGTCTCCACATCTCTGTCTCTCTGTCTCTGTCTTGGTCTCTCCTCTCCTCTGCTTGAGTTTATTGATCTAGTAAGGGCCTATTATTTAAGTCTTTATCATGTACTATCATTATTCATTCAATGTTTTCTTGGTAGTCAGATAAATGCTAGAAAATTTCAATGCTTATTTTTTGTGTGTATGTGTGTTTATAATATTTTTCAATGGATGCTTGCATTTGTGTGCATGAGTGCATGTATACATGTATGTGTGTCAGTGTGGATTCACATGTGTGCATGTGGAGGCTGGGAACTAATACCAGATGTCTTTCTCAATCACTTTCCACCATATTTTTTGAGACAAATTCTCTCCTTTAACCAGATCTAAGCAATTTTTCTTGGCTTGCAGTTCCTGTGAGCTCCAAGAATCTACTGTCTGCACCTCCCAGGGCTGAGATTACAAATGTGTTGTTATCTCCACCTTTTTATGTGGCTGCTGGATATCTGATTTCAGGTCCTCAGGTATGTTTTCCAAGCATTCAGCAATCGAACTATCTCACCAGCTCCATTTTTAAATGTTTAAAATCAGTTCCTTTGATTTAGTATTAAATAACACAAAGAAAGCAGCCCAAATAGAGACTTTACTCCTGAAGATGTTCAGGAATGAGTCATTGGAAAGGAATTAGAATAATGTGGACCCAAATAATAAAACAGGCCCTTTGTTTAAAGTTTTCTGAGAAAAAATTAAGAAAATAATTTAATTAGAAGAAATAAAAAAGCAGCAATGTCTGTTTAATGTGGTAAGCAAGAAGGAGATAGGTATGAGATTCAAAATAAAGGCCAAGATATTTCAGATATAGGATAAGAATTCAGAGTTTCTATGATCTCAGTAGGAAATACACTAAATTTTAAACAAGTAAACACCCAGAGAATGGTTTAATTTCAAGTAGGGTCTCTATTTGCCATGTTGTGTATGGAGAATGAAAGATGGAAGACTGCTTAGGGTAGTACAGACACATGACTGCTGATAGTGCTTTAAGTGAAACATGATGTGAGGTCAGAGTTTTTAGGAATTCCTCTGAGACTGCCTTAAAACTTGAAGAAAGGAGAGTTACCTAAGGTAATGCCAAATAATTGGGTTTATATGACTGAATGTTTGATAGTTCTATTCACTTGGATGTGGTAAGCTAGGAAACTAAGGAGACATTACCTCTGGAGCTTATTAATCAGTAGATACCGTAGGAAGTCATATCAGGCTTGCTGAGCTCTGGGAATTATTTTGTGCCTTTAATGCAATATATTATAAAGACATTTTCATCTGCACATTCAAGAGACATAATTAATTTACAAAATTTTCAGAGCACATCTTACCCAGGATGTATTTTAAGACAAATTAATAGACAACTTAATATCCCAATAGGGGAACTTTTGTATATGACATACCCGGTGCTTTTACAAGCCCAGATTAATAACTGCTATTTGCCATAAATTAAAGTGGGTAGCATGGTTTTTAAATATCATTAAATAGTCTATGATTTCAAAATTGTTTATATCCATTTATTTCCTCAATGTGAGAATATGGACTATTAACTAAAAACAATTATAGGGAGTTTTTTTCTCTGAATTCTGAATTTTGTTTGCATGTCTAGATAAAAATTATTCATTCATTTTGTGCTATCAAAATAAGGTTGATACATATGAAATATTTAATTTAAACATATATGCTATATACTTATTATTTTCCTATGTTTTAAAACCTCAATCACTTCTGAAAATTTAGTTGATGATTTTAATGAGTGTCTACTATTTTATGACATCACTGTTGATCAAATTTATATATTTATCTAAGCCCTATATTTAACTGTAATATTACAGATATTAATATATAATAAACATGTTGAAGAAGAAAATTAATCTTCTCCCTCAAGAATGCTTCACTTGATCAAGAGCTGTTAGTGTGAATGTAACCCAGCTCTTATTACATAGTTCCTGAGGTATAGATATCTTCTAAAAACATATATATTAAATGAAATTTGAAAATGAAGTATCTTGTCATGACAACTGTTGCTAAGAAACAAAGGTTAATTTCATTTTTAATATACTCTATTTTTTAACGTGTGTGTGTTTTGCATGAATGTGAATGTTCTGGTGTATGTACTCATGCATGACCACGCCAGGAGTAGAGAATAAACTTCCTCTGTCACTTTCCATCTTGAGACAGGGTCTCTCAGTTAACTCTAAGTTCACTGGGTTTTGGTGAGGTTAGATAGTGAGGAAGCTCATGGGGTCTACCTGTCTCCACTCCCCAGTGCTGGGGTGACAGGCATGTGAATCAATGTGGATTTTCACACGCGTGCTAGGAATTCAAACTCAGCGTCTCATGCCTGTGGGAGCAACTGTTCTCACACACTGAGCCATTTTCCCATCTCCATAAAGGTTGACTTTGCACAACTGCTGATACACTTTGGTGAGTTACACGGTGACTGACCATCTTTAAAAGGGGATACTAAAATAAGTCCTTTTATGAAATTGATAATCTATAAGCAGTCATTCAGAGTGGGGATAAATGAAAATGGAGGCGGTGAGCTATACATTTCCAGGAACAGACACTTTGAAGCTAAGTTTCGTTATCAACTGATCAGATGGTATGTCTTTAGTGAAATGTAGTCGAGCATCTCCTCAATATTCTCAAATATGTTGAAAGACTGCGGAATCATTTCCTCTCAGGCACTCTCATTCACACACTCACACCCATGGGCATGCACAGGCATCACACACACACACACCCTGATTAAACAAAATTGATACAAAGTGTAGTTGTTGGGAGATTAACAGACAAAGGGAGGATGAAAATGAGGAAAGGGTGCACTAAGAGAGAAATACGGTAATTTAGTGGAAGGTTGACTTAGAAATTAATCGTAATTATTCTACTTTGTATTCAGGAAAAAAAAATATGTAGTTCACTGAAATTATCTACTCAATGCATACATTTTAAAATAAAGCTCTTATTTCTCAACTCTGACTCCTATTATTAATTGCTTTATAAAGTCATAAGGTGAAAAATTCGCAAGTACCTCCAGACTGAGTAAAGACGGACTGAGGCAGAAGCACCCAACAGATAGATGCTGGAACAGCTTAGGAAAAGGGACAAGCAGCTGGCTTCTGTGCTTCAACAAGGGAGTTGCTTGGTGCTTTCTGGTTATGGTTTCTTTAGAATGTCGTGGAGTAAATATCATAATATATAATCTTCTAGAGTTACAGAGCTTAGATAATTGGTAACTGCTGATTGCCCTAATGTTTGGAGTGTTTTCATTTACTGGTATTGTATATTAACTTTGAGCTCTTAACATTAGTCTGCTCTGTGTCAGTGGACATCCCTGTCTGTCAAAGGACAGCTTGACCACAAAGGCTACTCATGAAGAAACAAGTAAACAAAAATGACAATGGAATAACTAGAAGACAAAATGTGAGGGCTATGGAATTCAGCTCCATGAAGACTGGAGGAAATGAGGGTGTGCGTGCATTTGTGAAGGGGTTAGAGATGAGAGCAGTGACCAGGATACTTATGAAGAATAAAAAGACATTGTGAAAAAGCCCAATGAACATCTACAGAGAGGAAGTAGGCAGTGTACCAACCCACCATACACCCCAGTGCTGTGGAAATGTCACCAAAATGAAGCATTGGAAATACAACAAGCCTGCAGTGAGACTTACATATAATGAACTGGGGGCTGATTGATGCCTGATCTCATATAATTATTGAAGATTTCATGTTAGCAACCTTCGGTAGCTATACAAAAGTATATCTGCTCTGTGTCAGTGCATTATATTATTATATCAGTTTTATAACAAAATTGCAAGAGTTCATAAGGAAAAAAAATAATAATTTACTATTTAAAGAGGAAAGTTCACTGCTATCAGAATCAAGCCAAAGTCCGGGTCTCCATTGGGACTGCTCTTCATTTAGCTGAGAGAAGGGAGCAAATAGGTGGTTGCTGTGGGATGATCCTTCTGTACACTGTGAATATGTACTACTCTCATTGGTTGATAATAAAACTGTTTTGGCTATGGCAAGGCAAGTTAAAATTAGGCAGAATATGCAAACTAAGGACTCAGAGGAAGAAGGGTAGAGTCAAGACAGATGTAAGGTGACTACCCAAGAAGCAAGATTCCAAAGATCCAGTAAGCCATGGACCACATGTCAAGAAATAGATTAATATATTTAGGCTAATTTAAATGTAAGAGCTGGTTAGTAATAAGCCTGAGCCATCAGCCAAACATATATAATTAATACAAGCCTCTGTGTGGTAATTTAAGAAGTGGCTGCCAGGTATTGGGACAGAATGACTCTATCTCTGTTTACAGGTGGCAGGAACTATAATGTCCTTAATACATTTTTTTCCAAGATAAAGTTACAAGCTGCAGTAAAAGTTGCCTAGAACTCAAATTATAGCCCAAGCTAGTCTCAAACTCATAATCTTTCTATCTTAGCTTCACATATGATAGCGTTAAGGGATTCTTATATATAGTATACACTGTATTATTCATGTTCCATTGTCTAAAACATATGATATGTTTAGATCATTGCTGGAAACAAACACATTAAATTCTTCATCAAACAATGTACTGAAAGTTACAAGGCAGTTTAAAAATGTCCTATAATTGTTATTAGAAAATTAATAGGTAGGTAATAGTGGAGGGATGATTTGATGAAAATAATGGAATCTTGAATGGATTACATATATCAGAAAATAGGATCATGGTTGGTTCAATTATATGCTAATTCATTCAATGACTATTGAATTCCTACTCTGTGTTCAATAGGTCAAATTTATTGTTCTTCAGATAATATGGCCATAAAGACTGAAAAGACTTTAATAACTATGTAATTGCTATACTTTCTGATAAATACAAAGATTATTGTCTGCACAGAGACCTAAGAAAAAATTTTAAAAAATCTAACTCAGACCTGAATATTGAGAACAATTGAAAACAATTGTTATTTTGATAGCTTTGGAAGCAAATACTGTCTTATTTTTTAATATGTTTATATTACATATATATGTACATGTGATTTTTTTTTATGCTCCATCTTTTAAGAGTAAATTGAGTTTTCACAAAATACTTCAGTGGTGGACTAGGTTTGACTTCAAACCAATCTGTGCCACAGTCAGTATCTTTAACTGCTTCTTTGTTCTGTAGACAAAGTTCTGAACAGTCTTAGTAAATAAGAAACACAGAGCCAAATACAGAGGAAATAGCCAAAGAGATCAGAGCAATAGCCATGACTAACTTTAGCTTACCACCAGAAGTAGCTTCCCCTGAGAGGGAGCTTCTTCCTGTCTGACTTGTCTTTTTATTGCCTTTCTGTTCTGCCTTCTCATTGGCTCTAAACCCAACCACATGACTTCCTCATCACTGCCTGTCTATATAGACCTCCAGGTCTCTATATGGTTGGTACTGGGATTAAAGGTTTGTGTCACCAACTTGGCTGTGTCCTTGACCACACAGAGACTCTGCCTTCCATGTGATTGGATTAAGGGGGCTACCACTGCCGGAGTTCTGCTTAATGGCTCGCTTTTACCTCTGATCTCCAAGCAACTTTATTTATTAACATACAAATAAAATCACATTTCAGCACCAATAAAATATCACCATATTGCTCCAATAAAAGGGCTGTGTGTGTGAATGTGTGTGTGTGTGTGTGTGTGTGTGTGTGTGTGTGTGTGTGTGTGCATATGCACACTTAATTGTGCACGTTTAATGTGGCTTAAAACAACACAAAAATTGTATATTTTTGCATGCTTATTTTCTATTTTATCTGTACTATGTTTACTCTGCAATATAATAAATCATGTAATGTGTTTTAAGCAGTAAGATTTATTCAGATGTCAGATACTTGCTTTGTTTTCCCCAAGTAAATTCTTCAAATACATGTACGCTTTACTCTTATGATTTAAAGCAATGAGAATTCTTTTCGAATTGAACCAGCCATCTTAGATAAACCATCAAACATTCCACCAGCCTGTTGCTTCTGTTTAGTTCATTTTTGCTTTTTAGATTTTAGCAAGCATATTGTCACTTTGATACTGGCTGTGCACTTTTGAAATTTGTTAGCCAACGGCTTTCTCAGTACAGGAGAGATAGAGTCACTGTAAGTTGAACTGGAAAGTGTAAGATCATTACTGGTCATCTTTGTAGTTACTGCTTGCATGAGTTATTAGACTTGAACTTTAAGATTCCCTGGGGATATTTCACCTCTCAGTCATTCATTCCCTAAGATCTTCAGTCATACCGCTTACAGCTTGTCTTTTTACACCAGAGTTCAAGTGGTCAAGCTGAGGTTTCAAAAAATAGCTATGCTATATTTCTAGGAAAGAGACTATTCCATAGATGAATTTTGTTCAGTAGAATGGAAAAAGTAAGCCCTTTAATGTTTAACTTTTCCTGTTTACTCAGTCATAACCATTCCCCCTTATTCATTTATGATGAAAATGGTGCTAGAAATAAGTTCTCAAAGAATTGTAAGCATGCCTGTCCTGATGGAATAATGGAGCACATAAAACCTCACTATAAATTTCTCAATTGAATTTTCCACACTTTCTCACAATTGCCTTTTTTTGTCATTTAAATATTTATTGCAAATGTAATTTAACATCTGATTCTGGGTGTTACATTCATAGTCCTGTTAAATAAGACAAGGTGTGTAAAGTTTACGAAGTCCTCACTATGGAGTATAAGCCTCATCCTAAAGGAAACATGAATTGATGTTTCTAACACTATTTCCATAGCTGAGAATTAATTCATTAAGATACTGTTTCTGAGGTGTGGTATTGTATTTCCCCAAATATTATGCATGCTAATAAACTTATCTGGATGCTCAGAGACAGAACAGCCACAAAATTAAACATAAAGGATAGGCAGTGGTAGCACACACCTTTAATCCTAGCATTCCAGAGGCAGAAATCCATGTGTTCAAGCATACAGCCAGGCATGGTGACTAACTCATCACGCCTTTAATCCCAGAAAGCAAGCCTTTAATCTCAGAGAGTGGTGGTAGAAAGCAGAAAGGTATATAAGGTGTGAGGACCAGAAACTAGAAGCATTTGGCTGGTTAAGCATTCAGGCTTTTGAGCAGCAATTCAGCTGAGACCCATTCTGGAAGAGGACTCAGAGGCCTCCAGTCTGAGAAAACAAGACCAGCTGAGGATCTGGCAAGGTGAGGTAGCTGTGGCTTGTTCTGTCTCTCTGACCATCCAGATAAGTTTATTAGCATGCACAATATTTGGGAGAATACAATACCACACAGAGGATGTGTATTTAATAGAATATCCCTACCTGTACCATAATTGGTCACTTGACTGTGACTTATTAAGAATGCTATCTGGTCCCTAAGTCAAGAAGGAGTGAGTGCTATTCACCATTAGCTATGGAAATTTATATTCACATCTTTGTGATTAATTTTTTTTAATATAAATGCTTATTCTATCACTATTTTAGATAAGGTTTTTAAAATTTCAGTCAGGTATTCTTTCTCAGTTTTCTTTTTTTTTTTTTTTTGGTTTTTCGAGACAGGGTTTCTCTGTGTAGCTTTGCGCCTGTCCTGGAACTCACTTGGTAGCCCAGGCTGGCCTCGAACTCACAGAGATCCGCCTGGCTCTGCCTCCCGAGTGCTGGGATTAAAGGCGTGCGCCACCACCGCCCGGCTCTTTCTCAGTTTTCTAAGTGCATGATGTATACATGTCTTGTGTGTGTATAAATGAGTATAATAGATGAATTCCTATGTCTATTTTTTCAAAACATCAATTTAATCAAAGGAAAAAGACAGTTCCATTTATTTCCTATAAATTTCATATTCAAGAAATAATTCATTAACAAATGAAATGCATATTTGCATAGAATCATTTATAAAAATCTATGTAAATGAGCACTATCCTGAATTCTTTGAAGTATAATTCTTTAGCTTTCAACAATTTAAATGTAAATGGGCCTCCTTCAAGTGACTACTATGATTTCATTAATTCTATTTCAGCCAATGCTTTAAATTAATTTAATTAATTTAGTACTTTGTGTTATGCACTTTACAATTAATTGTAGTGTAATTGGTATGTTTATATCTATTTTCCATAATTTTAAGAAATAACACGCTATCAGCCTTGTCAGATTTCACTAAATGAAGTTCATGTCTTACATATTAATTCTCTTACTTGTGATACATAATGGAATTCTACAATATGATGAAGAAAGTGCTTCATACAAATGCACATGTTTTTCAGATGAGAAATTTGAAAATGATAATGAAATAATCATATTAAATCCCCTAACTTTTGTAAAAGAATTAAGTCAGCAGAAAAAAAGTCTAGAAATTATTTCAAATCTATTGAAATTAAACACCCCACTTAAAACATTAAATCCTTCAAAAAACCTCCACCGTTTCTAACAACATTGTATGATTCTGCTGGAGTTTTTGAGATTTCAGCTAAGTGAAATATACCAGGCACAGAAACAGAAACATTTCAAGTTCTCACTTATACATACACTCTCCAAAGTAGGTTTACTGAAGAAAAACAAAAAAAAGAAAGGAAAAAGGAAAGGAGGAATAAAAAGGACCATGCATAAAAATCCCTCCAAATACTATTGAGTTGTTTTTGTTTGGGTCATCTAATGCTGGGCATGGGATCTGCTGTTAATGGTGGTTTGTGGTTTGTATACTCAATTAGACTTCCTTAGAGAAAACTAATCCTTCCCTTGCAATCAGATGTCAATTAGAATTAGGTTCCAGTTTAGGGGTGGGAGCTTGTGTTCAACTTTGCTCTCAATTCAGGTACCCAATCTGCCTTTAGCCCTTTGCAGGCCCTGTACATGCTGCCACAGACCCTGTGAATTCATATGTGTGTCAGCCATGTTGTTTGCAGAGGTCTTGTTTCCTAGTGTCCTCCATCCTATTTGGTTCTCACAATCTTTCTGTTTCCTCTTCTGCAGGGTTTCCTGAGTCCTGAGGGGGAGATATCTGATGGAAAAACTCCATTTAGGACTGAATGTTCCAAAGTCTCTCACTCTCTGGCCATTGTCCAGTTGTGGGTTCATCTATTTGTTCACATCTATCACATCTACTGCAAGAGGAAGCTTCTCTGCTGTTGGCTGAGCAGTACACTGATCCCAGAGTATATCAGAATGTCATCAGGAGATATTCTATTGCTAAGTTCCTTTAGCAGTACAGTAGTATGTGCTTTTCCCCTAGGTCTGTGCCCTGTCTAGTCTCAGATTCCTGGCCACCAAAGTAGTGTCAGTCATGGGTTTCCTCTCACAGGTGGGCCTTAAATCCAATCACATAGAGTCTGTTACTCCCATAATATTGGTGCCACTGTTGTATCAGCATATCCTGCAAAGAGGTAGTCATTTTACATCAAAGGGATTGTAGCGGGATAGGTGTTTACCTTTTTCCTCTAGGACTATACAGAGTACCCTCTAGTACCAAGAACACTAGTCAAAAATGGGGAAGGCTCTAAGTAGGCACCGCCTCAACTCCTCCATGTTTAGTGAGTTATGTAGGTGTTATCTTCAGCAATAGGGCCTGGTCATCAGTTTGTGTAGAGCAACACCCATAGCTTTGGCAATGACTTTTGGTTGTTTGTGGGTTTCTATGGGGCCCCTTGGCCCAGCAGCCTTAGTAGATGTGACCCATTTCTGGCACTGGAGATTTCATCTGGTGACAAGATGTGTCCAGTTGGGTTTTTGTTTCTCTAATTATTTGTGATTCAATTTAGATTTCTTCCATATATGTATACATTGTAAGAAGCTTCTAATGTATCAGGTATTTATATGAACCCTCAGTTTTATCTACCCCTCCCCAATATCTCTTCCATTACCTGTCTCCTTCTTTCCCATCTCCGTTTAATCATTCTGTTCTAGTCTCCCCCATCGATCGATACCTATATATTCTATATTCCCTTACTTAGGATATCCTTCCCTCCCCCGGGTCCCTTGCTCTATACCTAACCTCTGTGTTTATATGGACTGTAGACTGATTATTGAAGACTTAACAGCTATTATCCACATATAAGCAAATAAATACCTAGGCCACTGGGGATATGGGTTACCTTACTCTGAATAATTTTTACTTTAGCTCCATCGATTTACATGAGAATTTCAAGATTTTTTTAACATCTGAGTAATTTTCATTTTATAAATGTACCACATTTATTTTCATCCATTCATCTGTTGATAGACATCACAACTGGTTTCAATTCCTGGCTTTCATGAATAGAACGGTAATGAGCATGGTGGAGCAAGTATCTGTGTAGTATGATGTAGATTCATTTGGGTATATGGCAAGAGTGGTATATCTGGAACTTGAGTTAGATCTATTCTCAGATCCTGAGAAATGCCACATGGATTTTCATAGTGTCTGTACAAGTTTGCACTCCCCCCAGCAATTGATGAGTGTCCACTTATTTCACATCCTCACAAGCATGAGCTCTTAGTACTTGTGGTGTTGTTCTTGACCCCCATTTTTTTTTAACACAATCTTTTTACTGATTCTTTGGGAATTTCACATCATGCACCCCTATTCTGCTCCTTTCACAGTTTCTCCATATCCACTCCTCACCCCTGTAGCACTCCCCCCCCAAAAGAAAATCAGAACTGTTGTGTGATATTTTGATTGTGTTCTGACAAATAAAGCTTGCTTGGTGTCAGAGGGCGGGGCTAGCCACTGACTGACCAAAATTAACCATGGAGGTTTGGAGGACGATAGCCAGAGAGGAGACAGGAAATAGTAAGGCAGGGCTGAGAGAGGGTCTTAGCCCTTTTGGACAGAGAAACCAAAGAGGTACAGGTGACTGGTGGCTGCTCCCTGCTTCTCTGATGTTTCAGGTTCTTACCCCAATATATTGACTCTCGATTTTGTATTGATAAAGATTAATTAGATTAACACTTCACAGAACAGAACAAAAAAAATAACACTTCATTCCTCCTTCTTTCCCTCAACACCTCTTAATTCCTCTTAGTGACATTGGAAGCTATGGTGTGTCACACAATTTACCATTTTGTTCACTTAGCTTTACTTTCAAATTTTCATTGCATTGAGTATTGATCTGGTTCAAGGCCTCTGACTTCTGGTACACCATCAATACTGGACCCTTATTGATATCTTGAATTTCATCCTGCTGTTGCCCTGTGTGGTGGTATTGTGCTCCCCAAAATATTGTGCACTCTAATAAACTTATCTGGGGTCAGAGACAGAACAGCCACAATATTAAACATAGAAGATATGCAGTGGTAGCACACGCCTTTAATTCTAGCATTCCAGAGGCAGAAATCCATGTGTTCAAGAATACAGCCAAGCATGGTGACTCACTCCTTTAATCCCAGAAAGAGAGCCTTTAATCCCAGGAAGTGATGGCTGAAAACAGAAAGGTATATAAGGCGTGAGGGCCAGAAACTAGAAGCTTTTGGCTGGTTAAGCTTTTAGGCTTTTAGCAGCAGTTCAGCTGAGATTCATTCTAGATGAGGACTGAGAGATTTCCAGTCTGAGGAAACAGGATCAGCTGAGGAACTGGTGAGGTGAGGTAGCTGTGGCTTGTTCTGCTTCTTTGATCTTCCAGTATTCACCCCAATACCTGGCTCCGGGTTTGTTCTTAACAAGACCTTTTAAGATTCCTGCTAGAGCCCTGAGTCATAGAGATCCTGTGGCTATGGTTCCATAGGACTAGTCCCTTGGTGCACTCCTGAGGGTAATAGATGGGGCAGATGTTGGAGTATGTCAATTCACAGCCCTGGATGTGGATCAGGGTGGTAGCAGATTTGGTCAGTCAGACGTGGCCCTCAGCTGCAGCTCAGCCTGGGATGTCACCCTGGTCACAAGTGGCAGCACAGGCCTCCCAGATCAGCCTGGCACTGGTTTTAGCATGGTTCTTGGACCCCAAAATGAACTCAGGTGGCTGTCCACACCCTAGGTATCCACTCAGTCTTCAGTGTTAACTGAAGCAATGGATACTAACAGAGATCATGGCTGCTGTAGGGCCACAGGCCTATAAAAGGCCTTTAGCAGCAGCTCAGGCCTGGATATCATTATGGCCCCAGGTGGCAGTGCTCGGCAAAACCCCATGAGTGGCATATGTGCTCCCATTTTCTAACCCATTAGTATCAGTTTGTGCTGTTTAAATATTCTTGGATGTATATTCTTCCAATGGAGTGGGTGGATTTATTAGGGGCTATGGTCTTACAAAGAACTCTCTTACCTTCTCCCAGTAGCTGATAATCACCTACAGCTCCATGGCCTAGAGTGTGATTGTTTCCCCAACTGCCCTAGCCATGCTTGATTTGCTGTGGCTTGGGTTTGCACAGATTCTGTGCATGCTGTTGCACACAGCATGATATCACATGTGCAACTGTCATGCTATGTCCAGAAGACATTTCTTTGTATGCATCCATACTATGGATTCTTCTTCTTTTTAAACATTATTTCTTTATTAAATCTTTGGGAATTTCACATCGTGCACCCCAATTCCTCTCCCCTTCCAGTCCCTCCATATCTTCCCCTCATCCGTACAACACTCTCACAAAAGAAAATTTTAAAAAATCAATCCAAAACAAAACAAGCAAACAAACAAAAACAAAAAAAAGCAACAACAACAAAAATAAACCACTACTCTCCTTCATCTTTCCTGTCTCTCCAACATTTCTTCATTCATTCTAGTGGCATTGGGAGCTGTGGTATACTAGTAAACACAGTAAACCCTTTTGTCCAATCAGCTTTACTTGCGGGTGTTCATTGCAATGAGTCATTGGTCTAGTTCAAGGCCTCTTGTTTCTGGTACACATTATGACAGGATCCTCACCAAAATTCCTTTCAGATATCCCAAGGCTGGCCCATTTTTTATGCCTCCTCTTTTGCTGTGATCCCAGAGACTTTTGTGGCACAGGGAGTACAGTATATACATTTAGGCCTATATGACCTACATACAGAACTACATTCTATGGTTTCTTATTTTCTGCCTCTCAGCCAATTGTACTAATTCTCACGTACTGCAAACAGAAGCATCTCAGATGAAAGTTGAGAAATGTCTTAATGTTTGTTTACAGCAATAAGTCATTAAAAGTGGTTCATTAGTGTTTCCATTCAGCAATATAATACTAGTAGGTTCTACTCTAGGTTCCATATCCTTTCTAGCCACAGGTTCTTGGCCAGATAATGATGCAAGATGGCTTCCATCGCATGGAACATGAAATAAATTGGTTTCTAGCAAATTGTTACTCCCATAACTCTTATGCCACCATTGCATCAGTGGGCATGGTCATTTTATATCTCACAGGGTCCACAACTGGGTGTGATTGGCGATTACTGTCCAACTCTAATAGCATACATTATACCTTCCAAGACTATTAAATTTAGCCAGAGTGAATGAAGTTTTCAGGTCAGTACTACTCTGATTTGCCTATGTTCTATGACTCAAGTATGTGGGGTTGTCAGCCATGTCTTGCCATCAGTTCCTGTACAGTAATCAAGAGGAATGGCAATACCCTGTAAGGTTTGGCAGGTTATATTAACTCAATGACCAATGAATATCTTTTGGCATTGGGGCTTTTATTTTTCAGCCGTGGTTCTATACTTGTTTATACCTTCTGAATTTTACCATTTCCTGTTCATTATTCCTCTTTCATTCTGTATAAATTTTATACCTATGTGTTCTATCTCTCCTCACTTGAAAACCCTTCCCCAAGGGCACTTAGTAATTTTCTGACCTCTTTGCATATCTCAAACAACTCTACATAAATAATAATGTGGGTTTTATTGAGATGGAAGTTGGACAGTATATAATAACACACACGCACACATGCATGCATGCATGTGCATGCACACATGCATACATACATACATACATACACACACATATGTCAAGGTCTTTAAGATTTAATTACCTCTACTAGGTTCCTTCTATTTTCCTCTGACTGTGAGAAGGGTGCACCCCAAGGCCATCAGTATCTTTTAGCTCTGGATTCGTGTGATGATCCTGAAGTGAAAGGTAAAAAGAAAGTTTCTATATACATTTCCACCAAATCTCAAACTTTTAGTGTACCTGTACCTGGGGCTTTTACATTCACAAGTACTTACTAAGCATAGCTTCCCTGTCACTTCACCACACTCATTTTCTCTGCTGCAACATTTTCATCTTTTTCCTTAAAGCTTTGTTGAAAATTGGTGTGGTTTTCCCCGACACTTGTATGAGATAGAAAGGCTGGAGGGAACTGGAGTGAAGTTGGAGATATGAAAGGTCCCCAAAGCCTTTTCCTGAACACAACCCTTTGTCTTCAAACAGTCCTCAGGCTCTTTCATAGCAATTACTCTTCCATCTTCTTCCGTAACTTCCAAAGGTGACTTTCAATATGAAAGCCAGTTATGTTTTTCAGTATGTAGCACTGAAAATTGAAGGCCATCTGGAGAGCATTGCTCACACTCTGGTCCAGCTTCAACCTCCAGCAATCAGATTAAATTATAAATTGTGCCCTTTTGAGTTTAGCAGTCCACTAAGTGTATCCAGCAGTTATGGCACAAACATAGATAGGGGTTTGTAACCACTGGGCAACCCCCCAAACCCCTAGATTATTTTTTTTGTAATAAAAATAGTCATTAAGAGGTAGGTGAGTAGCACAGAGGCAAGATCACAAATTCAAGGTAAATCTGTTTCTAGATTTCAAAATGACAATTTGTGCAGTTTTTCCTTTTTGTGAGACCCAAAGTGGCACCTTTATACACCAGATATGATATTAGAAGCTAAAATCTATTTAATTTAAATGTATATTTAATGAGGATTCTGCTTGTTTGCTCTGTTTTTATTTTGTTTGTGATGCTGATGATTAAACCCTGGTCTTGCACATGCTAGACTATAGTCTGCCTATGAGCTACCCAAGCACTCCTTATTTTGGGGCGGGGGGTTGAGACAAGGTTTCTCTGTATAACAGCCCTGGCTGTCTTGGAACTAGCTCTGTAGACCAGGCTGGCCTCAAACTCATAGAGATCTGCTTGTCTCTGCCTCCTGAATCCTGGGATTAGAAGTGTGTGCCACCACTGCCTGGCCCCACCCACCTCTTAATGACTAATTTTTCAGTCTGAAAATTTAATCTAGGGACTGAGGAGATGTCCCAGTGATTACAAACTCTTAATCAGGTTTTCTTCACAGTACCAACATTGTAGCTTATAACCGTCTTCAACCCCAGAACTGTATTCTGGCTTCTGTGGGCTCCAGCGAGCAGATAGTGGTCTTACATGCATGTAATGTGTCTTTAAAAATCCATAATAAAATATTCAATCAAAAAGCAAGAATCATAGCACATGAAGTCATAAAAAGCATTCATTTTTGCAGATAATGCCATTATTTTTTTAAGAGTTATCAAATATCAATCATTTTGGATTGATGGTATTCTGGCTGTCATCTTCTATTCTTAAATAAGTATTTGTTTCTTCATTATCACACAGTATATCTTATAAATATTATATTTATATTATATATAATATATATTATATATTATATATATATATGCTATGAATCTAGCCTAAGAGCCAAATGTTTCAACTTATAAACTACTTTAAAGTAATAATCACAGACAGTTTTATTTTTTTCTTATTAAATTTTTTTTATTCATTTTACATACTAATCAAAGATCTCCCTCTTCCCTCCTCCCTCCCCTCCAGCCCCTTCCCAGCCCACCCCCCATTTCCTTCCTACAAGAAGGTAAGGCCTCCTATGAGGAAGTACATTTAGTAGAGGAAGGTTCAAGCCCCTCCTCCTGCCTCAAGACTGTGACGTGTCCCATCATAGGTAATGGGCTCCAAAAAGCCTACTCATGCACCAGGGATGGATTCTGATCTTACTGCCAGGGGGTCCCTTAAACAGATCAAGATACACAATTGTCTCACTAGGCAGAGGGCCTAGTCCAGTCCCATGCAGCCTCCACAGCTGTTGATCTAAATTTCCTGGGGACAGCTTTATTTTTTAATGAAATATTTTAAATATATAACTAATTTCCATTTATTAATTACCACAATTTACCAGTCCATTAGCTAACAAGTGATTATTGTATTAATGATCTGGGGACTAAAACATTTGAATTATAAACTTAGAAGCAGGGTCTTCATATTTGAATGAAAATAAAAGTAAGTAAATACTCTATATATGTTTATGTCTGCACAGACATATTTATGCATTATACAGATTTGAGTGTTTTGTATTCAGGTGAATACCTGTTCTTTGAAGTAGCACAAAAGAAACATCCCAAACCTGCATCTGAATCTGAATACTCTCTCTGAATTATTATACAGAGGTCATTAGGAACAGAGTTACTCTTTCTCTTCAAGCTCTTGTCAGTGTGCTTTCATAACACACCCCTCTCCTACAATACCCCATAATTTATGCCACTTAACTAGCTGTCATGCATAATAAGAAGAGATTGTTCAATATTTCTGACAATAATTCAGCAAGTTGTCAAATTATATTATCAGCTCCATTAAAATCCAATCAGACTCAATAAATGACATGCTTGACTAATTTTACCATATGCTAGATATAGTTTGACCTCTCTCTTCCTCTCTCCCTCCCTCTCGTGTGTGTGTGTGTGTGTGTGTGTGTGTGTGTGTGTGTGTGTGTGTGTGTTAATGTTTTTCTGTGTGCCATGAGACAGCACAGGACAAAGGACTTCATCAGGCCCCATTGATCACAGAGATACAGACACACACATACACACATACACAGGCAGACACATACACACAGTGTTTCATTTTAATATGAAAACAAAAATGACAGACTAAATTTCTTATCCATGATACAAAATAATAAAGTTTACTTTGTGTATCTGTAAAATAAGCATCTTACATACTATTAGATTTTTCTGACATAGCCAAGTGAGCCATACAGCTTCTGTGTTTTCATAGTAGAAGTAGTTTTTGTGGTTAGAAAGGGATGTCACAGGGAAATAACAGTTTTTTTCCCCTGAGGGCATTGTTCAAACTTTTTTTGGACAATGTCTTTGTTAGTATTGGATTTTATTGGCTTTACTTTGGTTTTGCTTAATTTACACAAAGTTGGTCTTTGAGGGTGTATTTGAGATTTGATCTTGTCAGAAAAGATAATTTTTAACCTACTTACATTGAATGTGCTTTTTAAAATATATTATTATAAGCATCAGAGTCAGAAGGTCTGGGCTTATAGACAAGTTTTTCCATTTATTATTTTTTTCATGTTTGGAGTTTTATTTGAGATGTGACCCCATACTATGGTCGAGGCTGGCTTTGAACTTGATGCAATCCGTGTGTACTAGTTACCAGAGGGCAGAGATTCTAGGAATATGAAACTGGTTTTGGCTTCTTTGTGAGCTTTAACTTTCTCATCAGTAAAATGGCTTACTGTACAGCTACTGTTTTTCTGTGGGTAGTAAGTCAACTCCAAGGTTAAATAAGTGTCTAAACAGTGTGCAAACGCAAACTTAAAGCATAGCAGCAGCTCCATTATTCCTCTAGGTTAAGAAATCAAAAGCAACCGGGCGGTGGTGGCACAAGCCTTTAATCCCAGCACTCCAGAGGCAGAGGCAGGCGGATCTCCGTGAGTTCAAGGCCAGCCTGGTCTACAGAGTGAGATCCAGGAAAGGCGCAAAACTACACAGAGAAACCCTGTCTCGAAAAAAAAAAAAAAAAAAAAAAAAAGCAAAAGCACAATAGGAGAGTCAACATATTTCCTCATACTTAACAGTGTATGGGATTATGTATGTGGATTAAGAAAAACTATTAAATCTGTCGTGTGGCATGTCAGTTTTACCACTGATGCAGAGAAAGACTATGACATCATATCTGAAGTCAAACCTTGATCTCCTCCAAGGTAAATTGTTTCCCTTTAAGACAAAATGTCTTTTTAAAAAGTAGCTTTGCAAGATGGAGATGTGAGCTTACATATTTTAAGTGGATTGTGTTATTCAAACACAACTTCAGGAGTTTGTTATCACTCCAGTTTTAACAAAGGAAGAAACTGAGGCATAGACCGAAGTTATCTTTACCCCTATAGTCACCTTATAAGTATGAAAGTATGGATTGATCTATGGTTGTAAGATGTGATAGGTTAAAATACAATGAAAAAATCCATATACTTGTTCAATGGTTATCTCAACCTCTTTTGATGAATGAGGAATTCTTAAGATTAAGTGATATCTTAGTCATGCAATTACTAATGGGTGTGAATATGTGAAGCATCAACTGTTTTTCCAACCACTTCATTCTCTCAGTATTTTGAAAAATGTTTCTTTACAAATAGAAATATTTCCCACTATACTTCACATTGTGGAAATGAGAGAGATTAAATGCATGTTAACTTTGTGAAAAAGTCCATTAGCAAAGCAACATTTGTAAGATATTTTTTAAAGTGAGCTTTGCTTTAAAGACTGCTTCTGGAAGCTCCTAGTTTTTTTAAGGATGTCGGAGAAGCCAAGCTCAATATATCTGGTCTTCACATATAATGTAGGAAGATTTAGATTCACTGTGCTTTTCTGTGCCTGATGCAGAAGAGTATTCTGAGAATAGAAAATGAGATCCAACATATGAATAGACTTTCAAAGCTTTAAAATGTTATAAAATGGAATAATTTACTCAGCATGAAAAATGATATATAGGTGAGATTTAGTAGAGGTTTGTTAGAAGTTGAAACCAAATTGTCTTTATTAAAAGAAAGTAATGATTGTAATGGAATTGAGTGCATATGGTGCCACGAAATAAGACAGCTTCAAAGGTACATGGGAATCAGCATCAGGATATTAATTTAGATAAGATTGGAAAGCATAGTTAGCATATATTTCATTGTTATCTTGATGGAGGCAAAGAAGCATACTTTTGACAAAGAAACACCACAGCATTGGCAAAAGAGGACACTTATCCTGTCCTAAAAAGTGTCTCTGGGCTATTTCCTTGTGACACAGTGTCTATTATGGAAAAATCTGTCATGGAATTTTTCCAACTGGTATAACAAATATGAATATCTATAGTAGAGCATGGCAGTGTACACTTGTAGTCTCAATACTCAGAAAGCTGATGTCGGAGGATCACAAGTTCAAAGTTAGCAAGAGATATATACTAAGACCCTGTCTCTAAAATAAATAAATAAGAAAATAAATATGAAGAAAAGACACTTGTTGCGTGTCCTAATATCTATGAGTTAATATAGGTGTCACTAGTATTCAAGGCTCTTAAAATTGTTAACAGTGAACAAGAGAAATGCAACCTTCACATCACAGAAAAAAATGATTCAATGAAGAATATTGCCTGAGAGCCATGTATAATCCATGGTGAAAGGATAGAAGTGAGTTGAGATATTCTAAGAGACAGAGCATGTAGCTGTGAGAACTTGGCATTTCTAGAAGTTGTTAGGAAAAAGACATACAGAGAGATCTGATATACCTCCTCTAACCTGGATGTTTTAATGTGCAGAATAGATTTAAGATTTAAGTATGACCACACAGGCAAAAACAGACAGCAACTGAGAGGAGAGTAGGAAGTAAGATTTTTGTCTTAGGTAAGGTTGCTATTAATGCACTAAAGATCATGACCACAGCAACTTGGGGAGGAAAGGATTTACTTCATGTTACAATGCTCAGGTCAGTCTATCAGAAGGAAGTCAGGATCGGAATTCAAGACAGGAAGGCAGGATCTGATACAGAGACCATCAAGGAATGCTTACAGGCTTGCTCAGCCTTCGTTTGTTTTTGTTTTTATAAAACACAAGACAACCAATGTAGGTTTGGCATTACTCATAGTGGCCTGGGCCCGCCTTTGTTAATTGTTAATAAAGAAAATGCCTGGCAGACTTGCCTATAGCCCAAGTTTTGTAGGAACTTGGAAGATGAGAATATTGAAAGCTGTGTAGATGATAGATGCCTGGCTTGTGACATTTCAGAAGAAGCAGAGACTCTATCAGGGCCATTTATAGTAGCAAGTATAGTAACAAGCCATATATGCAGCTTGTTCTTGTGTACATTATGGAGGGAAGAGGCATGAATATTGATTGCTAGGGTTCAGGATCAGCTAGAGCAACATATTTAAATTAACAAAACAAAGTCTTAGTTTTCACTTGAAAAGACATATTTACTATTTTCTGTTTTTTTTTTTTTAAAGATTTATTTATTTAGTATACAATGTTCTGCCTGCTTGTATGTCTGTCTGCAGGCCAGAAGAGGGCACCAGATCTCATTACAGATGGTTGTGAGCCACCATGTGGTTGCTGGGAATTGAACTCAGGCCCTCTGGAAGAGCAGTCGGTGCTCTTAACCTCTGATCCATCTCTCCAGCATCCATATTTACTATTTTATGTCTATTCCTGACATTACCCTTTTACATCTTTTTCTCTAGATTATTTATTATGCTTTATGCTGATACTCTAGACTCTGTCTCTCATATTGTATTTCATAATTTGCACACATTTTTGTTTTTGCTTTCAGTCCTTAGGTACCGTCAGTATTTTTTATTCCCTCATTTTTCATTTGCTTGAATCCTTTCCTGTTCTCTAATTGCTCTTTTTCTTATAATGATTGCTTCGCTTGAGTAAAAATATCTTCATTTCATACCTCTCCAAGTTTACTAATTAAATTTCTGGTTACTTTTCAGTTGTTTTAATTTGTTTTAACTTACGTACGTCTGTCAGAATCATCAGTGTGTCTTCTAGGAGTTTCTGTTCACTTTTTTTCCCTCCTTATTTTTTAAATAACCAGTAACTCTTTGATGTCTAGTGTTACTTATGAATGAAGGCATTGATTTACTAATTTAGGTGGTTTTCAAAATTTATTCTGAGTATATGGTAAGTTGTCTTAACCAGAATACCATCCATGTGTTGTTCATTTGCAGCACAAAGTCCTATAGAATATTATACTTTCAGATTAAGGTAAACTTACTTATATTTTATCAATCCAAAACAATAGCCATATCAGGTATCAAAAAGAACAGTCTCTGACAGAGCAGTGAGTTCCTTCAACAAACTCAATTTTGATCTTAGAAGATATTTTTTCTGATTTCAAATATTTTAAATTTATTATTTTGTATATGTGTATGATGTGAGCTCAGGTAGGGGTGTGTGTGTGTGTGTGTGTGTGTGTGTGTGTGTGTGTGTGTGTGTTTGTGTGTGTGTGTGTGTGTGTGTGTGTGTGTGTGATTAGAGGAAAACTTTGTAGAATCTGTTCTTTTCTTCCACCTTTATGCATATGGGGTTCTGGGCATTAATTAAACTCTGGTTTTCAAGTTTGTGTGACAAGTGGTTTATCCACTGAGACATCTTGTCTGTCCATTTACCTGGCTTTTCCTCTGTAGGAAGAGACTTTAATACATCCACTCAAGACATAGTTGTGGGTCACAGAACCTCATGAGGGTGAAGGAAAATTACTTAAGAAAATGTAAAGCGTTGAGTGATCTGGTGTCTCCCCATCTCTCTGTCCCTGGAAAAGTAATGTGCAGTGAGCTTCATTCTCTCTGCTGCAACAGACACTGGATCATCCTTCTTTCCACAAAACTTGTCCCACAACAAAGTTCTTAAGCCAAAACCTATCAAAAATGCAATATAGAAACATCACATATAATAAAATATATGATTATCTTCATTGTCTAAATTTTTAACTTACAACAGTTGAGTGGGTATGTGTATGTTTGTTGTGTGAGAGAAAGACAGAAGAAAGATGGAGAGTATCGTAGAAGAAATAGAGCAAGGCTGAGAAAGACATAAAAGCGAGTACAATATACAAAGTGAACATGAACTACGATGGAAAATGTCTGTTGGAGGAAAGCAAATAGTTATATTAGGAATAGGATAAGTAACCCTGCTTTTGCTTATAAGTATGCCCTTTAAACACACAAGCACACAAGCACATACACACACACATACACACAAACACACACACATAGACAGAAAAATCAATGTGAAAGGCACAAGGGTTAGTAAAGAAAGTTTCTATGATTTTCATGGGCTACCATTTTCTGTGTGATATAAATTTTATGTTGAGGGACAGGCGGTGGTGGCAGTGGAACATGCCTTTAATCCCAGCACTCGGGAGGTAGAGCCAGGCAGATCTCTGTGAGTTCAAGGCCAGCCTGGTCTACAGAGTGAGATCCAGGACAGGCACCAAAACAACACAGAGAAACCCTGTCCTGAAAAATCAAAAAAAAAAAATTTAAGTTAAAAAAAATACTTCAATACAATTAGATCCTTGTTGGTTTTCTCATTGGACATCACATAGCTAGATGTCTATCTGACTTTGTTGGGTTAGCCTGCTCTAGTGAGGACAGATGTAGGCCAGTTGGCAAGGGTATGTGGGAGGTTATGATTTTTCTCTAGAAAAAAACAGACTTATATGATGGATGAGAGACCTCCCTCCATGCTCTTCTCCATATCATCCTTAGTGTAGATGCCATGATGCAAAAAAAAAGAAAATAGAGCAGTGAGCATTCAATGCAAAGGGTCTTACCACTTATCATAGTTTCTTCCAAGCGTGTCTTCTATCCTGTGCTAGCTCCTCATAATTTTTCTTTAATAACCAAGGTTTCCAAATGAATCACAATACACTCTATGAATTCTAATTTATGTGTATATACCACACCAATAAATTATAATTAAATTTTTAGCTTCTGGAAAAGTCTTTTTTTCTTTCTCCCTTTCTTTCTTTCTTTCTTTCTTTCTTTCTTTCTTTCTTTCTTTCTTTCTTTCTTTTTTCCTTTCTTTCTTTCTTTTCTTTTCTTCTTTCTTCCTTTCTTTTGTTCTTTCTTTTCTTTCTTTCTTTATATTTTTATGTCTACAAGTATATACTCCATGCTGGTTCTGTGCTTAAAACTGTGTAGGTACCAAAGATTAGCAATTCAGAAAGGTGATTTATCAAAGTAGTTAAGAAAAGTAAACATATTATATAATTTAATATTTATTAGAGAAAGAGTTAAAAACTTCAGATAAGGATAACCAAAACTAAACAAACTCAAATACGCATTAGTACATTTATCTTCCACAAAAGTAAACTGGGAAAACTAGGGTATAACTGGCCCTTCATAGTGTATTGTAGATATGGCTAAGGTTACCTCTGGAAGGACTGAAGAAGGAGGCTGAGAGGTACAGCTGTTGCACCTTGCCAAAACCAACTGTGTAAAACCCCACTGTCCTTGAATGTAAATGAATTGATTTAACACACCACATCATGTGCATAGAATCAAGTCTGATTGCTGAATCCAATTAAAGAAATACTCAGCATCCATATATAAGATTTGACCCGACATGGCTGTGTTTCCATTTATCCCAAATGACCTGCACTTCCAGGGTGTCTCATGTGTTGGTACAATGTTCACGTTTGTCCATGTAAGCATGCTTATAAGGAGGGCCAGAGATATGATAGAACCTGGTCAGGCAGGTTCAGGCTGTGAAACCCCAGAGTAAACAGTGTTTCCTTGGTCTAAAGCTGGAAAAGTCATGAGTTCTTGGCAACTGAGTGCTTACTAAAGACGAAGACAACAGAAGTATTGATGCCGAAATGTCATCGGGTCTGCCCTGCGTCATAGGCCAAGGGTGCCGGAAACATGGTTTGCGTTCTTGTCCTCCCTTTTTCTGTCTCTTAAGCTCCCACCTATATAAATCTGTAAGGAAACGTCTTTCTAAAATTCACCCTCTGTGATCTGTGAATTTCACTCTTTAATTAGCGAGACAGGAGCACTGAGACCAATGACCTCGTGAACTTTTGTGTGATTGTGTGTGTCCAGCACCCTGATGCCTGAGTTAAAGCTTACCTGCTGTTCAGAAGCCTCTGCTGGACTCAAGGACACCCCACTTTTTTTCTGAATTGTCTTGGCATGTTATTGATGCTGTAGTTGCTGTGGGAGCTGCTTCTTGGTTGTTATGACACCATCTTGATTCCTTCTGCGGTAAGTCTCACTTTGGAAGCTTTCATCTTTTGTACTTTTCTCTCTGACTTGTTCCTCCTGATCATCTCAGTCCATCAGTTCTGTTACAAGAGACATGTTGTAACACTAACTGAAAGTGGTTATAGATACTCTTCCTAAGAAACGTTTGGAAGCTTATGCATGTGGATAATACCATACCAGTGACTACTAAGTACAAAAATAATAACGATATTTATATAATTCCCAAAACATCTCATTACTAATCATCCAGTAAAAGGAAATTCTCATAAGAATTTGATACTAGGGCCGGGCAGTGGTGGTACACACCTTTAATGCCAGCACTCGGGAGGCAGAGCCAGGTGCATCTCTGTGAGTTCAAGGCCAGCCTGGGCTACCAAGTGAGTTCCAGGAAAGGTGCAAAGCTACACAGAGAAAACCTGTCTCAAAAAACAAAAAAAAAAAAGAATTTGATACTAAAATTTGTAATAACCCTCCCCCAATGGGCACTGACCACCCAGGATAGGATGCAGGGCAAAAATTCTGACTTTATAACTCTAGTCTATATGCTGAGAACATGCATACTTAAACAATGGCCTCCAACATGCTCTTTCCAAGATGACTCTATTTCTAAAATTGATTACACCCTTGAAATGATGAAATGCCATTTCTTTCTCCTTACAAATAATACTAAATGCTTATTTTATAAACAAATTGCTGAGTACTTAAAGGTAGTAGGGTATGCTTTGAATGTAAATAGAAGGGAAATATCCTCTAGCTATATGATGGGAAGAATTTATGGGCGACTTAATGTCACATTTAAATTTGCAAAGATCAACAGGGCAAAAACTGTAAAGAGCTAGAATTAGAAAACTGATGTAAATGTCATACACAAAGACAACAAAGGAGGAGACCATTGGGTCAGACAACTAACAGTCTCTGAGTGTGGCAGAAGAGAGTTTAAAAGGGACCCTGGAACTATTTAAACTAATCAGGTTATGCAAGCCATGGCAAGTAATCATACTGAATTTGGTTTTCATTATACAAATCAACTAAAGAGCGAAATACCTTAAAGATTAAAACAGAAACATAGGATCTTACATTCTTAGATGCTCTGTGGTATGAAGGACTGAATAAATGCTGGGAAGCGATAGAGATAAAGAGATCTGGTAACAGAATGCCCTTGTTTTCTATAAGGCTCAAAGTTCCTCTAGTATTTACCTATAGTCAATGTCCCTACTGCTGTGATTGCTCAAAAACACATTGCTTTCTAAATTCACCTAGTAATCTATACCAGTATTTCTCATTAAAACTGAACAACTGGGGGAATTTCTTCCTTCTTCCTTTATTGTTGTGTTTATATGAGGCATTTGGTTTTTGTGAATGTATTACACATATCATAAACTCCCTTTATGAGAAAGAATAATATTTTCATGAATAACAGGAAAAGAAACTTAGCATTCTTTTCATGTGAAACAAAATATAATCACTGACAAGATTATTTGGAGATAGGGAATGGAAGGAAGAAAGACAGAGTTAAGGAAACAGGAGCTTATCACTGGAAAATAGAGTGGTATGACCAACTTCATGTGTATACAGACTTTTCTTAGTTAACACACTTCTAGTGATAGAAATGTAATTGAAGTCTCCAGCTTTGATATCAGTGTTTGTGCCTAGTCTTATTGTATCTTGTTATGCCATGGTTGGTGGGTATTCCTTGAAGGCCTGCTCTTTTCTGAAGGGAAACAAAGGAAGAGTAGACCTTAGGGACCAGGGAGGTAGTGGGGAGAGTTGGGAGGAGTGAAGGGAGGGGAAACTGTGGTCAGGATGTTTTAGAAACCAAATAAAACAAACAAAAATTGAAGCAGATCATTCATTTAATAAGTTATAGTAAGTTAATAAACGATGGTAGAGTTTTCTTTTAGTTCTATAATTACAGAGACCTGTTGTTTTTAACAAAATTTCAATTGTTAAATTTTACCAAGAATGACTCCAGCTGGGGTGAAAGCCTGATAGCTCAGAGAGGCAGAGAAAGCACCCAGCTGACATTCCTCTTCAGCCAATATCCACAAAACCTCCCTCTCCAACTATGTCTCAAACAAAAACCCTCAAAACAAATGTCCCTCCCTTCTACTCCCTATACATCTCTCTCCCCATCTTCCTGACTTCCTCTTACTGTGAATCATTTTTTCCCTTAATAATCCGTTTTTCACTTCTTGTCAACTGGTTGCTTGCTCTGCCTCTTGACCTATGGTTGACTTTATTTAATCTTGTTTATAATATTCAAGCAGAACGCTCTTGGATTAAAGGTGTGTGCTAGGGCTGAGCCACACCACAACTAGAAACAGGTATTTTCTAGTAAATAACACAATCTCAGAGTTCACAGTGTCGTCAAATATCCTGCACCAGAGACCTATTAGAAAGATCACAAGCCACCTAAAATGGCATGATTATGATGAATGATAAACGATGGTCTTACAGAAGAGTAAATACAAATGATCAAAGCGGACTTCTCAAAAGAATGTGTTTTTTTTTTTTTTTTTTTTTGGTTTTTCGAGTCAGGGTTTCTCTGTGTAGCTTTGCGCCTTTCCTGGAACTCACTTGGTAGTCCAGGCTGGCCTCGAACTCACAGAGATCCGCCTGGCTCTGCCTCCCGAGTGCTGGGATTAAAGGCGTACGCCACCACCGCCCGGCTAAGAATGTGTTTTTAACATTTCTAAATTATAATGTGATCAGTACGACTAACACGTTTGTTTGGGCTGCTAGCAAACATTCCATATTACTAACATATTTCTGAAAAGTATGACCAAAGGTCCCTGGCCTGGGAATAAAATGGAAAATAAAGTGCCAGGAATATCACACAAATCACCTCTCTACCGTGATTCTTGTTTTTCTCAGGCGATGTATTTATTTTATGTCTTTGAGAATATAGGTCAAAGCCCAGAGAGGTGACTGGTTATATGAGATTTTATTCAGTACAAGTCGATTTCTTCCCTTTATTACTTAACTAGTGAGTGAATAAAGACCTCTTGCATTTTATCTATCAACGATGATCCTCCAAGCACAGAAATGATGTCCTCACTGGTGTGTGGTAACCCTTTAGTCTAAGAACAATTCTGTCTTTGAAGTGGTTTATTTATGTCACTTGGACTATGTTTGCAATTCATGACTTTAAAGAATGAAGAACATGTCAAAAATTTAAGCTAATTAGTTATCTAATACCTCGGTGAGTGCAGCCGTGAGGGAGCTGGTGAAGTTGTTAAATAACTGATGGTACCAGAAGCTCAGGTTCCTTTCATCTTTAGTGTGTCAGCTGAGCTAGCCTCATTGTGATGCCGAGCAGTTTTGTCACAGCTGCAGGGATCAGATCTTAGCAAAGTGTTCCAATCAGCAAAAACGGATTCTCTTCCTCCACAGCTTTCAGGATCCCATTTTACCATAAGCAACGATAAAATTTCCCAGAATTCTCTCAACAGGTGTGGGAAATGACTCTGCATCACTGGGTCATTTATGGACAAACCACGTTAAGAAATCAGATTGCTGACACTGAAACATATGGTTAATCACAAAAGTTAGGATTATCCTAACATATGTAGGATATTATGACCAATGAAGAAAGGAAGAGTTGTTGCATTTGCCAGTGATTGTAATGCTTAGTTAAGAATTAACCTGCTGTCAACATTTTACACCAATAAATGAATAGTTATAAGTTTAATAGAAGATATAATTACTATTATTCTTAAGAATTTAAGATTGTTGAGATAAACAAAAAAGGTACATAAGAATATATATATAAGATTCATGCAGAGACAATACATGCATGTGAACCAAATAATAAATATTAACTACCAAAATCTCACATAGTAGAGTTAGCTAATTATATTCATGGATTATACTTAGTAAAATATATCTCAGACATTTTAACTCAATACATAATCAAAGATCTAAAATACTATTGTATGATTTATATTTTTCTACTAAGTATTAAAAATACAGTTTGTATTTCTACTTAATTTCAGATTTCAAGTACTTAATTAAGTGGAAAAAGGTCTCAGGCTAGTAACTACCTATCATGTTGGACAGTTCAATAAGTTTTTCTGGAAACTGGCATTTTTCAAAAATATGACATGTTGATTCCTACCACTCTCTCTAAATCTTAGTAAATTATGTGTTAAAAATGAGAGAGATATTAATGTGATCTATGAGTCAGTCACCCACCCTACTCCTGTCCTGGGTATTCCTGAAAAAACTGGCTTTGTTTGTTTGTTTGTTTGTTTGTTTTCCTTACAGGGCCTCTGTCACTTTCTCTGTATAGCAGAGAACCAGGTAATAACACTATGAACTAGTCAATGTTTTCAATATTGTGACAATATGTGAGCGAAAACACAACACATAATATAGCTAGTTGGGTGCATAGCTGGCCAGCTTCACTTTTAAGACTCTGGTGATAAAGAGATAGCGTGGAGGGAAAGGGCATGCTAGAGGAAAAGCTCTTCTCAGCAGGACAGGTGTGAAGAAGAAATACAACTCGTTTTGGATCACAGACTTCCTGTTTCTACCTCTTTTTATTCCATCCATGTGCCCAACACATTGGATGGTGCTGCCATACTCAAAACCATTCTTGAGTCAATCAGTCTTCTCCACAACCACCATCACAGACACAGTGTTTCTAACCTGCCAGGTATCTCTCAGTCTGGCTAAGTTACTTAAACAAGATTAGGTAACAAGGCCTGTTCTTTGATTGACTATGAGAAATAACTCCATAGCAGTCTACAGTTTATAATACCTGATGAATCCAATGTTAAAATGACACCAAGAAAACCACAGAGATTATAAGGAAATTGCCAATTATATACATATACTAGTTCCAATAGCTGAGGTCTAAACTCATAGGAAACTTAAAGATCTAAAGCAGAGTCTCTTACTCATAGTCCTGTTATGTGACCTGTGAGCTTTCCAGAAAAAACAGTTATATCAGCTCTAACTATTGTGTCTTTAGGCAATATAATACTTAGAATTAAACAGACAATGCTTAGGAGAAGTGTTCTTACTTTTCCAATTTAGATTTTTAAAGATGTGATAGAATAAATTTGATGGCAAATTCTGGGGAAATTTTAAGTGTACATCTAATTCACAAATCTTGCTTGTCGCTACATTTTGAGTGCTGATTGCATAATTAATGCTAAGTAAAATGAACTCCCTTAAATATTTTGACGAAGTATCAATCAATCAAAATGCATGGGTTCAATGATCTATTTGTAGGAGGACAAGTATTAATTTGATATAAATAGAGTCTTCATATTCCATTGAATTCTTTTTAAAGAAATAATTATTGTTGCATTGAGATACATTACTTGCATGCATAAGCTGACAGGGTGTGAAACACATGCTGTAATTTATACAGACACAAATACAAAGAGTTTTATATTATTCTTGTTACACTAAGGTGTATCACAAATTTGTATGCTAGATAAAATTATCATAAGACTAGAAAATATTGGAAGTAATCATGTTAAAATGTAGTGACGAGGTCATTTATTATTTATTTAAATTCATTGGGTGCTTATTTTTATGCAATAGTCCCCAAACAAGGATGCATATTTTTCAATGTTTAGGTATCTAGATATCTTAATTTGACCCTACTCATTATGTAGAGAATGGACCATGCATAGATTTGTGTCTGATTGGTCATGGAAGAAATTAAAGAGACCTTCAGCCTCTCAAAATTATTAGGGCTATTAAGACTGAAACAGGATATAGAAAATAAATGATCCCCTTCCAAAGTCATTTCAGGGTATCAGAGAAAAGTAGTGGATTGCCTGAACACAGAAAATGAACTGAAAAACTAAGGTCAAATGTAGAAGAATGTAGAGTAGGAGGAAAAGGATGGCAGGACTTTCTTCCTTGCCTCTCATCTGCCCCTGTGTGTTTTGATCTTAGTTCTTCAATAACTAAAATATCCAAACATTGACACACAAGTTGTTAAGAACTATCAGAATATTTTCTGATTAGGAGAAGCTAGAGAGCTGACTAAAACCATCTGTGATTTTTGTTGACAAAAGAGAATTCAGGAAACAAATTTTGAGAGGCTGAAGGTCTCTTTAGTTTTCAGTATTGATAGTCAGAGACACAGAGATAAGTACTGCATTGAAATTATTAAAACTTTTTGATTTTACTATTTTTGCCATGGTTCTATTCGCTATAGTCATCAGAATTATGTATTATATTTGTATGTATATTTACACTGTTCACTTAATGTAATGCAATAATTATGAAAAATATGTTTGTTAATCAGATCCCATCCAAAGTTACAGAATCTAGTATATTTTCAGGCTACTTATATTGAGTTGATAGCATACTCTGGTAAAATAAGAACAATTTAATATTTGCTAATGAAGTATTTGATCAAATGGTCTATGTTCTCCAAGCCATTAGGGAGGAGGTAAACTAATTTGTTAGTGATTATTAGGAGTACATGAGTATGAGACATTAATTAAGCCCAAAGGAAAGTAAATTAGTTTATTTGGATTCCCTCATATGCTACTTAATTATTTGTTTCAACTTTTCAATAGAATTTACTGATTGTTTTCATTGCTTCCCTGTGATCATTTATTAAATTGTCAAAAGGTTTGCATAAACCCTACTTTCAAGTAACCTGCATACATTATAGTGCCTCTTTCTCACAAAATCCATGTGAAATAAGTAGAGAATGACTTGTCTAACAATTTGTTTGCTGATAATGAAAATGACAGTCTATTTGGGTTAAAAATCTCTTGACTATTCAGTAAAACATTTGGAACCAACATTGGGCCTTTTTATATTTCCAACTCTGCCATTTAAAAAGTACATGTTATTGAATTTGTTTTCAACATATTGAAGTTATAAATATTAGTTTTATTTCGACTTTTTTGAGACAGTCATGATTTCAAAGTTCTACTAATGAAGTGGGAGAAGAAAGCATATAAATTAAAATTTAGCAATAATTCTAATTTAGATTTTTCCATTCTTCATTGTTTTCAACATGATACAACTAAGATATATCCATAATTTATATAACACAAACTAATTTGGTACATTAATGACGAGAAAATAAAGTTTCTAAATTTCTTATCTCATTATTATATTTTCCCTTTAGAAAAATTAAAAATATTATTTAAAAACTTAAGGAAATTCTGTATTAGAAATCATTTGGGGATTCAGTGAAGAATATCAGGAAATAAGTGATAATATATGTCTCCAAAAATAGCAATTATTAATGTTAAAATTAAAATTTAATATCTCAACTTCATATCATATGTAATAGTTTGCATTCATATTTTATTGCATTTACTTTTGTATGTATATTATTCATAAATATTTATAACATTTTATATCCTTGTGCATTAATATCAATCTTTTACATGGAACACAATTTATATATTTAAACATCATTTTAACATTATTTCCTTCACTTGGAATGACTTTGTGAAAATATTTCTCTTGTCCAACTTTTTTAAAAACTAAAATGATTTTTTATTATTCAAAATGTTTAATTTGATACACTAACATTAATATAGCCATTCCATAATGGTTAATGTTTATTTGTCATAGGAGCCTGTAGGGGTCTGACCTAGGTCCTCTGAACATATTTTATGTCTGAGTAGCTTGGTGCTCTTGTGGGACTCCTAACAGAGTGAGTGGGGGTGTCTCTGACTCTTTTGCCTGCTTATGGGACCTTTTTCCTCCTACTGGGTTGCCTGGTCTAGGTTGATGGAATGGTATGTGCCTGGTCTTACTGTGGCTTGTTATAGGATGTTTGGTTGATGTCCCTGGGAGTCCTGCTCTTTTCTGAGGGTTGATGGAGGGGGAGTTGGAGCTGGGAGAAAGGGGGGTTATGTGGGGGGCAGAGAAATGGGGGAAGGGAGGGAGGGGAAACTATGATTGGGATGTAAAGTATGAGAGAAGAATAAAAAGAAAAGAAAGGGGAAAAAGAACTGGTTACAGAGAAGTGTGGGACAATCCGTTTGTACACTATAAATATGTATTAATCTCATTGACTAATAAAAGCTGATTGGTCAATATTGAGACAATATGTATAGGCCAGCGATCAAACTGAGGATACAGGGAGAAAGAAGGGTAGAGTCAGAAACAGTCATGAGGAACCATAGAAGGAATAGGACATGTTGGAGAACAGGTAAAGCCATGAGCCACCAGGTGGAAGAGGATAGATAAAAAATATGGGTTAACTTAAAATTTAAGGGTTAGCTAGTAACAAGCCTGAGCTATTGGCTGAGCTTTTATAATTAATATAAGCCTCAGTGAGTTTATTTGAGAGTAACTGTGGGTCAGGAAAACTCATCCTACATATGGCACCTAATGTGGGACATGCACATCCACATAAAGCCTGAAACAGCTTTAAAAACAAGGGAAGCAATTTATACACAGAGAAACGAAAGAAAGAGCAGCTTCCTAATTCATGGCTTTCATGAGGGCTGTAGAACAGAGATGCGTCCCCTGGCTATGGGCTGCAGGTTTGAGCTGCCAGAGCCAGTGGTGGGTTCCTGCAATCTTTCATGCTGGCCACAGTACAGATAAGTCCCAGTTTCAAGGCTCATACAGTCAAAAAAAAAAAAAAAAAAAAGAGAAAGAGATACACAGCAATGACAGATTCAAACAAAAAGCAGCCTCTAAATGGGTCACATTGTTTTAAAAAATGTGTGTAGGTGCTGGGTGGTGGTGGTGCATGCCTTTAATCCCAGCACTCAGGAGGCAGAGCCAGGTGGATTTCTGTGAGTTCCAGACCAGCCTGATCTACAGAGCAAGATTCAGGACAGGCACCAAAACCACACAGAGAAACCCTGTCTCAAAAAACGAAACAACAAAAAAAAAGTGTATGTAGACTTGAAAGAGAAAAGAAAGAGCATATACAGTCATAGATTAAAATTATAGTTTTAAAATAATAAAATAACATCCTTTAAAAAGGGAGTAAAGTAATATAAAAAACACATAGAGATGGAAAATACACAGAGTCTGAATACTGTATTTTATTGTATTGTCTTTGAAGTTTTGGGCTGCTAAGAGACACTGGGTTATAAAAGCTGATAGATTAAATCTACCTATATATTTTGAAAATATCTTGACTTCAAAATTTAAGTCAAAAGATATGTTACTTTGGAGGAGAGGTTATATTTGTATTTCCACAGGAAATGAGAAACTGTGGATTAATTCCAGGTAAAGGAAAATAAGGTTTGATCAAGAAAGACCCCCTGACTATCCTGAATTCAGACATAAAAAATAAACCTAAAAGAACAAGAGACAGAATGCATATTTTACCTGCTCAAACACAAAACAAAACAAAAAAATTATCTTTGACTGACTTGTGTACAATGTAAATCTATACTTGTATTAATACAGATATGTATGTTACCTTTCAATTTTTATGTAGTTTCTGAACAAGGGGGCCAGATACCAATGAAAAACAAGTGACCCAGGTAATCTAACATCTTAAAATGCCTCTGTTGCAGTTTTCTCAGATTCTGCATCCAGAACAGCCTCAAGGTTGCTAGCTGAGATGATCCAGCCTCACCAACTATTCCAGCCAAGATTTAACAATTATCCTGATTTTCTCAAGTTTCCCTCAAATATTACCAGCATCCCCAATCAATAGGAAGTAGTCTAGAAAACTATGCCCACATTTCCAAGAAAATGGTTTATGGATGTTTGTCTTTATTGGGGGGGGTGTTTACAAATTATCAGTCATGGTTAATAAAAGAAAAAAACAACCAAAGGAGTCAGATTCAAAGATCTCTCTCTAAGTGAAAAAAGGGGATAGGATAGGTAAGATAGGAAGAAAAAAGTAGATTGTTGAATCTACTTTCAAACTAAAAAAGCAACTACTAGTTTTAAATCATTTACATTGGTATGGATTTTTGTATATTGAGAAAAATTTAGGATTATTTTTGTTATACTCTGTATATGTTCCTAATTCTGTTTAAGATATTTTTGTATATTGATGTGAATTTAAGGTTATTTTTGTTATGCTGTATATATGTTTCTACCTCTGTTTAAGATATCTTTGTATATTGTTAGAAATTTGAGGTAATTGTTCTTATACTGTACATCTGTTTCTATTTTTGATTAAAGTATTAACTTTACAGCTCATACCTATAAAGTTTGTTAATTTATGCAATATGAAGTTTTAGTCTTTAAAAGCTATTTAGGATAGAGAAGTACAGGTTAGTAGTCACCCATAACCATCAAGTTTATAGTCATGCTAGTTAGATTTTCTAGGTATGCAAAGATATATTTCAGATAGATAGATAATCTTTGAACACTTCAGGAACCTACAGAATATGGCATTTTAAATGTTTTAGTGACTTAGACTTCTCCACATGAGATGAGTCTGTTCCTGGCAGCACCAATCTACTTCTAAAGAAGATGGTGGGCATCAAAGTGACTCCATATGGAGTTTGTTTTCTTTGTGAAATAAGCTAGCTATTAGGGCAGGAAGGTGCCCTTTTCCTGACAGCTGACAGTACACTGTCCAAGCTGGACAAGCAAGACACAAAGGAAGGAGACTACCAAACTTTTCCAAGACAGCATAGGACAGTCCTTCAAAATTTGCTGCTTCTGAAAAAAAAGTCTGCCAGATATTCTAGGCCTCGGCATAAGATGGATGCCCCAACCTTGCAGAGGAACCTTGGGCGACTGTCCAGGCAGCCAGCTGTTTCTGTTATCTCTCATAGTTTTTTTTGGAAGTCACTTGTTTGCACTTCCTGCTTAGTTAGGTAATATTATTTCCTTCTCAGGGCTTTGATGGTGTTGAAGACTAGAAAGTTACAGTTACAGTTCTCCTGAATCTTGGCAAAAGGCATATTAGGTACAAAACTTTGGACTTTTCAGGAGAGGACAGCTGATGGAGTAATCTCTATAAATTTGCCACTTACTGAGGGACTTGGTAATTGTTCTTACTTGGTATTGAAAATGTAATTCTTACTTGGTAATTGTTCTTGTATGTGGTTTCATTTTTGTTTGGGTTATTACTTTTCCTTTCTTTTTCTTTTGGACACTATTTGATAATAATCCTTATTGCCTATAGTTTTACTATGTTAGAGTTAGAACCTTTCCTTCTTAATTAGACAAAAAGATGGGTATTCTGTCACTGGTTTGCTAGCCAAATGAGAGGAGCATTTTGACCAAAGAGGCAGGGTTTTTATTAGGGATGGACTAGACCCAGGGAGAGGCAGCCCTTTCAAGTGAGGAAAGAGCAGTGGCTTGTGACTCGATACAGGTTCCCCATTTGTCCTTTAATATTCGTACACAGATTTTGCTTGATAATGAAGTGTGAAGAAATATTTTGTTGCATATGACATTGTTTTTGTTATATACAGTTTTAATATGTTAAGGCTAAAACTGTCCTTTTTAATTGGACAAAAAGGGGAAAATGCTGTGGAACAATCCCTTGGCACACTATGAACATGTATTACTCTCATTGACTAATAAAAGCTTATTGGCCAATAGCCAGGCAAAACATGTAGGTGGGGTGATCAAATGTAGGATGCAGGGAAAAAGAATGGGAGTCAGAGAGGGTCACAAGGAGCCACAGGGGGACCAGGACATGTTGGAGGACAGGTAAAGCCACAAACTGCATGGCAGAGGGGAGAGAAAAAAATACGGGTTAACTTAAAATATAAGAGTTAGCTAGTAACAAGCCTGAGCTATTGGTTGAGCATTTATAATTAACATAAGCCTCGGTTTGTTTGTTTGAGAGCAGCTGTGGGCTAGGAAAACTCTTTTTTATGTAAAAAAAAAATTCCTAAATCTGTAGCTCGGAACTGGGGAAGTGGAAAGGCTAGTGCAGGCTGGTTCACTCCAGTCACACGGACACTGCATGAAATTCTGGTGACCTATTAGGTGTATACGAGGAAAAGTAAACTAGAAACCCCATTTGTCATTACATGTTGTTGCTTTGTGAAAGGCAGAACTTGGAAGAAATGAAATATCTAGCAGAGATTTCGAAGCCAATCACAGAATTTGAAACGCAAGCCCTTTTCTCTCCACAGTAAAATTTGGCAGGAGAAAAACGAGTTTTAAAAAAGTGATTGTTATCTGAATGGGAAATAGAACATGAAGGGCTTTTTTTTTTTTTTGAGATTCTATTACAAAATAAATGAAAAATGTGTTCTAGAACATAAAAGTGAGGTTGCACAGCTATTGAATAAAGACCATAAGTTTAGAACAAGGACTTGATTAGTCATTTCAGCAGAAGCCAGAAGTAGACATGAAATAGCACTACAGAAATACTGTCTTTTGAAAATACGAAGGGTTAAAACACTACTTGATATGTGATATGAGCATGACTTTGAAACAGAGGCAGGAATACTGTGGCAGGATTTTGTCTTGTCAAGAGTTATACATGTAAAACTTAGTCCCCATCCCTCTTATGATTATTTTATTTAGGGAATTTTATTCAGGTGTTTCAGACCGTATGTGTGTGGGAGGAAGGATCCTAAAGGCCTCATATATTTATAAAATGAGAAATGATACCAGAACTTGTTTGTGTTCTGCAATAGAAGGAAACAAGAAGGTGGCTATAATAAATTATGTTCTGGGAAATGTGTCCTTGGGCAATTTTGTCATTTTGCAAACATCATAGAGTATGTTTACACAAACCAAATAAACACAGCCTACTGTATGCCTGTGCCTCATCTGGCCATGCCATTCTTGATGAATGGTGGGATTTTGTCCAAACTATATAATCACATATTCCGTTAGTTCTGTCTTCTGGTGATTCCTGAATAAAATACTCAAATATTCACTTTTTTATTTATTAATGAGGTTTATTGAAAAAGAAGAAACATACAAACCATAAGGATGACGAGTTCTTCATTATGCACATTTCTAAGATATTACAAAGCAGAATATTAGTCTACTTAAAAAGCACATTTCTCATGGCATAAAACTGGCAAAGTAGGTAAAAGTTCTTGGTTCAAAATCCTGACTACCTCAGTGCCATCCACAAATCCCACAATGTAAGGACAAAACCAGCTCCCAAAGTTACCTTCTGATCTCCACATTCACACCTTGGTACCCATGTTTGCCCATACTCACACCTTTTCATCATGCAGAAACACATGCAATAATGCTATTACTACTAATAGTAACAATAAATAAATATTAAAATATACAACAGTATGTATCATTATATAATGAAATAAATAAAAATGCATGTTGATCTGACACATTGACACATGAATCTGTAAAGTGAGAATTCAATGAATGCCACTCATTAGCGTTGGGACTATGCTGTGGAAAGACAGGAGATGGAATCCAAGCGTAAAGACCTTTTCTTCAATGTTGTCTTTCCTGAGTCAAATAATAACTTAAAACTCCACCAGAACAAGTATAAAGTCTTTGGGTTGAAGAAAAAAATATATTCAAACCTCAATTTGCAAATGGGAACTCCCAGGAAAAGCATATACCCACATGTATATACGTGCAATTGACCATGCTAAAGATGAATCCAATTGAAAGCTTTTTTTTTTCTTTCAGAGCTGAGGACTGAACCCAGGGCCTTGCGCTTGCTAGGCAAGCGCTCTACCACTGAGCTAAATCCCCAACCCCCAATGGAAAGCTTTTAATCATAAGAAAATAAACTAACATGAGTCAGCAAGTTCAATATGCAAACATAAGCTTCACAAATAAGAATGCACCTAAATAATTATTGAAAGGAGAAAGCCCACTTTCAGTAATTTCATCCAGGCCTATTATTTTGTTCTTTTATGTTTTGAAGTTTTCATAGACGCTTGTCAGTTTGTTTTCATCATCACCAGGACAATTTGACAACCTGTCAAGGTTGTTCTTAACCTCCATGAAAGAGACTTTTAATCCCGTGATTACACTATTAGCTTCCTACTGTTGTAATTCTTACCATGGTTCCCTTATAAAGCTCATAGATTATGAGTACCCTTCTGTCATTTTGAAAATATGCAAATGCTTCTTTTAATTCATAGTAATCACGATGCACATTCTTCTAAATCAGTGTAGTTTTCTCTTTTTGTTGCTTTCCCTTGTGTGTGTGTGTGTGTGTGTGTGTGTGTGTGTGTGTGTGTGCAACCCACACAGCTTCCCCACTGCTTTTTTGAGTGTCATTAAATAGTGAATTAATCAGTATGTTGTTGTCTATATGAAGGAATATGAAGAATGTCCCCTGCAGCAGATGGGCACAAATACAGAGACCCAAAGACAGACGTTACACAGAGAGGGAGAGACTTTGGAATACACATCCCTAAGTGGGATATCTCCATCAAATCTCTTCCCTCATAGCTCAAGAAAACCCTACAGAAGAGGAGGCAGAAAGAATGTAAGAGCCAGAATGGATGGAGGACACCAAGAACAAAGGCCCTCTCAATCATCTGAATAAGACTCATATGAACTCACTGACTGAAGCAGTATGCACAGGGCCTATATGGGTCTGCACCAGGTCCTCTCCATCTATATTATGACTTTCAGTTCAGTGTTTTTATGGGATTCCAGAGAGTGTGAAGAAGTGGGTCTCTGATTTTTGTGCTTTCTCTTAGTCTTCTTTCCTTCTGTTGGTTTGCCTTGTCCAACTCCAATGGGATAGCTTTATTTTATATTATTATGTTTTATTCTGTTAAGTTTTGTTGTTGTCTCTTAGATGCCTGTTCTTTTCTAATGGGCGACAGAAAAGAAGTGGACCCAGAGTGGAGGGGAGGTGGGGAGCGGCAGGAAGGAGTAGAGAGTTAGTAAACTGTAGTCAGGGGGTACTGAATGAGAAAATAATCTATTTATAATAAAAGAGAAAGAAAAGGATTATTTGGGTAAGAAAGGCCCAGAATTGGTTCTCAGATCTAAACGTGGATGTCTTGGATGTAAAATTCTCAGATCACTTTTCTCTTTGAATCTACCTGTGTGTTACTTTCTATTAATGTGTCAGCTTGAAATTCCCATAAATATTCCATAGAAATATTTAAAATGGCATTGCCTACATTTAGTAGGAAAATCCATGTCTCTGATGCTTCTACCAGGCTCTCTAGGTTAAATTAATCATTTCCATTAATGTGCTAATTAACAAGGATTTATTAGTAAGGAACATAATATTTCTGAATTCTAGACCATGCAATTACTCGAACGGAGATTTGCCAGAATGTCGATGTTAATGGCAGTTATACTGCTTGCTTCCATTTCTCACCAATATCCCCTGAGAATAATAAATTAAATAGAAGTGGAGAGATGTATAAAGGAGAGGAGATTTTCAATAGATAAAAGTTGTAGCTGTACATTATGGAAGAACTACTTAACTTACTAGTTGCTTAAGAACTGAAGTTTTTAAGCTGAGAATTATGTGTCATGTATATTTCCTTAATTCTTCTAAAGAAAATTAATTTCGTGGTATGATAACTGTTAATACTTCCTCCAAAAAAACCTAAAGACCAGGGCAAAACAAAAGTAAAACCAAAACAAAACACACACAAAACACAAAAACTGCACACCATATATATTTTTAAGACAGTGTAAAATAGAATTAAAATGTGTTCACAGAGTTCAATAAGTCAGCTAGTCTGAGATATCTACTGTTAGTGTACACATTTAAAGGATTTGGTCAATTTTTCACCTTTCTATATTTTGGAATCCTTATCTATAAACATGTAACAATGCTATCTACTTATGGCTTGACTAAGAGAATGGTATAGGAAACCTCAAAGAGATTATGCAACTTGTCATTAATGGTTTATTGTTATTCTTATGATCTTAAATTGTGTTCTACTGTGCTGTGTGTCACTTAAAAATATATAGTAATCAAAGCATATGTCACATCTTGAATCTCAAATAATCAGATCCTATTAAGGAGCTGCACATCATCAGACTAGGATGGATTGTGTGTGTGTGTGTGTGTGTGTGTGTGTGTGTGTGTGTGTGTGTGTGTGTGTGTGTGGAAAACATTATACAGGAAAGCATGACCCTAGAGAAATAAATGAAAAAAATGTAAGGGCATGACCTTTGAAATAAGTTAGCATAAAATGTATCTTTTAAACATATACGTAGTATATGACTAACAAAAATACTTTTAAATTAAGTGATGTAGCAATGGCTCAGTAGTTAGAAGTGCTTAATGCTGTGGCACAGTACCCAGGTTTGGTTTATACCACCCATGCAGCAGCTAATGACTATCTGTAGCTCCAGTTACAGGGAATCCAATGTCCACTTCTAACTTCTGCAGGCTTCTGCATGCACATACTGCTATACACACACTCAGTCGCACACATACATTTAAAATATTAATTTGATAATTCAATAAATCAGTAAAAATAAAGATATGAAATTCTTACTTTCCTTTATAATTGTAACCAAATTGTTCCCAGGTTGATATCATTATTTTCATACCTTCTGCCTTAAACCCTTTTCCATACTGTATTCTCTAATGGTGTGATGTTCATTCACTGTTTCTTACATCTGTCTCTCAAGTGCAATGTGAGCTTCCAAAAAGCAACAACAGTGTCACATGACCCTCCCTGTTCTTAGCATTAGAACAGGGCCTGATTCATAATACATGAAAAGTAAGTACTCCCCAAGTAAATACATACACATTTATAAATGGCTAAGCTATTCAAAGTGAAAATTAAGAATAGTTGTAAATAAACTAAGCATAATGATAATAAAAATCATTTATATTTACAAGAATTTACAAATATTTAAAAATGCAATTAGTAAAATTTTTAAAATAATTAAATTATTGAAAGAAATTCATTTTATGTATGTGAGGACCACTGATCATTCTGGCTAGAAAACTTGATGGCAAAAGTTTAAAATAATTCCACAGATTAATTTTAGACAATTTGGAATTGTAATTTCAACAGAATCATATCTGTACATAGATTAAATGTTAACTGAAGGTGTTAAATATTAGCAACAAGTGCAGTGGCCATTCATTTTCAAATATAACACTTTTAACAAAATAATTACTTTTATTTGATGTAAAGGAAATAGGAAAGTGAAAATAGCAACATGTGCTAGTAATTTAAAAATAACATAAAATGCAAGTGACTTTACATCTATTTTCACACCTATGATATTTCAAGATTATGATAGTCCAAGAGAAATTGAATTAAAGGCAGTGCCAAAACTGATTATAACTAATAAATAAGATGCTTATAGTCAAACATTTTAATGCATATGTAAAAGAACTTCTCACTGGTTAATATAGGTTTTAAAAGATTTATAAATTTTAATGGGCCTTAGAAGTGAGATTTGTCTTACGCTATATAGAGAAGTATAGTTATTCTGTTTTCAACATTGAAGTAGACGTTTATACAATGGACAGAAGTATTGAATGCAATACTACCCACTGTATAAAGAATAAAATCTCTATAGAAAATAACAAAGTGAAAAGTAAGCAAGAGATAAGGTAAAGGGATACTATTAGAAGTCAAACCCCTGAAAACAGTGAACTGCATGTGTGTTTGTGTGGGTGTGCATGATTTTGCATGAGATAGTGTTTGTGAGTTGTGTGTGTGTGCAAAACACAAACAGTATAAAATAATCTCATTTCTCATAAAACATTGAAGAATGTATGACATTGAAGAATTATGAGTTTCAGTAGTAGTTAGATAAAGAAAACAGTATTTTTTTGTAATTATGGACACAATAGAAAATTATTTGGAATATACTTATTATTTCTTAAGATAAGCTTGCAACTAATTAAGTATTAAAACAGTAGCAGATGATAATAAAAATAGCCAGAGCAAGAGCAGAGCAGATTCTGGCTTTTTATGTAACATGGTCTCTTCATGAGCTTATGAGGGCATCACTTAAGCTAAAGATTCATGACTAGGTATGTTCTTACAGTGTTGAGAATCATTGACATTGCATGTGTCTTTTGATATTTAAGATAAAGAAATTGGTGAGAGTAGAAATAAAGTGAAGTTTTGAAATCTATGACAAGTAACCTCGATGTTGGAAGCAGAAAATTTAAGAAAAGCAAAGGACTTTGAATCTGCATATGTTACGTATGACATATATGGAACAGCTGAGTGGAATCGAGACTAGGTAGACGTTATGGTTGAGTGGCTATAATTCATAAAATGTAGGTTTGGAGAAGCAACATTTTTAACATTTTAACACAGAGATTCTTTTAATCTATGAAAAGCTCAAATTCATATTCTACCTCATTATGAGGAATACAATATACCTGAGATATTTTTAACTAGGTGTTTTAATAAACCTAACTTTTAACTCATAGAAAACAATATGCTAAGAAAGCTATCACAATAACTGGAAGCATGGCTATACAAGGGCTTCTCAAAGGGATTTGTTGCATCATAGAAAAAACACGTGTGAAATAGCAAGGATGGACAACAATTTATGTGGTTCTGGGCAAATATCTCAGTCAATTAACTGTTTGCCTTGAAAACTTGAGTATCCAAGTTTACGTCCTTGAAGTCCTATACAAAGCAGAATTTGGTAGTGTGCTCTTGTAATCCCAGGATTGGAGAAGGATACAGGTGGATCCCAGAGGCTCACTTGCCACCAGTCATCTTTCCCTAATTGATGAGTTCAAGACAAGTAGGAATCTGAGCCTCAAAAGCAATGTAGACAGCACCTAGGGAATGATGTTGAAGACTTCTTCTTAGGCATAACCCAGGTACATACGTGCTCCCCAGTTCACACACAGACAATACGTCCAAACAGACTTGCACTCACACAAAAGAGAAACATGTCTAACTGATGTTAAATTCAAAGGATTTATTTTGATAACTATATTTATCTTTTAAAACCATATCTTGAAATAATACAGTAAATTGCAGTAATGTTTATTTTTTTTTAACATCTTTCATTTCCATTCTTAGGGAATTCTATGCTAACAATAAATGTGACAGGTTTACTTACTTGGCTGTGAAAGAATTCTAAAAGCCTCTGTAAGGCGAATATAGGATGATTAGGACAAAAAATAGCAGCTCATGGAATGGTAAAAGTTTTTTGCCAACTCCACACTAAAATGAGGACTAATATCAAAATATATAAAGAACTCAATAAGCTAGATATAAAAAAAATCAAAAAAATGGGGTGCAGATCTAAACAGAATTCAAAGAGAAAACTCAAATGGCTGAGAACCACTTAAAGAATTAAAAAATAATTTCCAGGGAAATGCAAATCAAAACTATGGGATTACATCTTAAACCATTCACAATGACTAAAGTCAATAACACAAGTAACAACTCATGCTGGTGAGGATATGGAGCAAGGGGAACACTCCTCCATTGCTAATGAGAGTGAAAACTTGTACAGTTACTTTGGAAATTAGTGTGGTGGTTTCTCAAAAAGAAGAGAATTCATCTACCTCAAGATCCAGCTATATCACTCTTAGGCATATACCCCAAAAACATTTCATCCAACCATCAGGACACTTGCTCAATCATGTTTATTGCTGCTTATTCATTATAGCCAGAATATGGAACAACCTATATGTCCACAACATAAGAATGGATAAAGAAAAGCTGTTGTATTTACACAATGAAGTATTACTCAGCTAAAAAAAAAAAAAGCAAGAAATTTGCAGGCAAATGGATCCAACTAGTAAAAATCATCCTGAGTGAGGTAACAGACCCAGAAAGATATGTATGATATGTATTTACTTATACTTATATGTAGATATTAATCATTAAATACATAATCAAGATATACTCTGAAGACCCACAGAGGTTAGATATAAAGGAAGGGACTGGGGGGGATGGACATAGATCTCTGTGGGATGGAGGAAATAGAATAGATTTTATGGGTAGACTAGGGGTAGGTGGGAATGAGAACAAGAGGATCAGGTGGTGAGGGGAAGGGGATATGGTTCAGTTTGGAAGGAGTGAATTCAGGGAGAGATACCTAGAATTAAGGGGATTTGAGGGGTGATATAGAAATCCAGTGAAGTGAAATTCTCCAAACAATGATGGAGAGAGTCCCCATGGCCATCTCTGGCACCAATCAAAGCTTCAAGGACTAGGACTTGATTACATCCAATTAAGTTCAATTAAATTGCTGTCCAAAAGGGTCTCATGGAAATCTCCAAAATATTCAGGTGTGCCAAGAGAGCATGTTGCCCTCCAGGAACTGACAGCAAGGCCCCACTGTAGAGGACAACACCCACACAACTAACTGAACATGGAGAGTTCGAGCCGGAGCATACGGAGACTTTAACCCTACATTCTAATCTTTGGTTTGGGAAGTTACTCAGCAGGCTACCAGAAGAAAAACATAAATGACGACCCAGCTACAACCACTATTGTACAATATATCCTGCCAGAAAAATATGTCAGGGCAGTAGTGGCCTAAAGATAGTAAAAGTAACCAACTAATGTTTGATTTGGCTTAGGGCCCACTCCAAAAGATGGAACCCATATCCAACACTGCTTGGGTGACTAAGAACCAGAGATCAGATAGCCCACATATCTATGGTAAAATAAAATACGAGTAGTCTAAAAAGAGCAGCGATAAATAATCCCTAATGATATTCTCCTATGCTCGTATATCAGTGCTTTATTTAACCATCTTCAGAAAAGCCTCCTTCTACAGCAGATGGGAACAAATACAGATATCCACAGGCAGACATTACACACAGAGAGGGAGACCTTGGAACACACAGCTCTAAAAGGGATGTCTCTATCAAATTCCATCCCTATGAGCTCAGGGACCCCAGTGGAAAAGGAGACAGAATAGTGTAAGAGCCAGAGGGGATGGAGGACACAAGGAGGACAAGGCCTTCTAAATCAACTGAGCAATTCTATGAACTCACAGAGACTGAAGCAGCCAGCACATGACCTAGACAAGTCTCTCCCAGGAACTCTGCATATGTATTATGGTTTCCTGTTTATTATGGGACTCTTGAGTGTGTGAATGAGTGGGTCTCTGATTCTTTTGACATCTCTTTTCCTTCTGTTGGTTTGCCTTGTCCAATTTAGATGTGATGATTTTTGTTTTCGCTTATTTCATTTTTTTTTGTTTTATGCGTTTTTGCTGCTTCTTAGAAGCTGTTCTTTTCTGAGACACGTAGGAGGTGGATCTGCGTGGGAAAAAAGGGAAGAGGGGGAGGAACCGGATGGAGTAGAGGGAGTTGAACTGTAATCAGGATATATTTTATAAAAAAAACAAATTTACTTTTAATAAAAGGGAAAAAAGAGGTATGAATTTTATTATAATCATAACCTCATAACCAATCTTTGGAGTGATTAATATTTATAATACCACATATTAGTGAGGAAAGTTTCTTCATTTCATTTTGTGATTATAATATATTTGCAACTTTTCAATTACGATATATAGTAGAATGGTTCTTTATGTTTTTAATTTTTCATACTATAAATTTTGGTCATGTTCTTTCTGCTCCCTTCTTTCAGATTTCCATTTTCCCTTCCCACTCTACCTCATATTCTTTCTTTCCCCCAAATAAAGAAGTACCAAAAGTCACAACCACAAAAACAAAACCAAACAAAGATAGAGTCCTTTTGTGTTGGCCAACTATGAGTATTTGCCCTGTGTTGGAGTGCGGTTGGTACACTCCTTATCACCTCATTTAAAATAACTGCTTGCTAGCCTCCCAGAGCTGTCACTTGCAAATAGCTATCATAAAGCGAGGGGCTTTATTCCTATTCCCCTTTTCCTTTTTTGGAATTTTGACTGGTTTGAACTTGTGCAAGTATTCTATTTGCTTTCACAGTCTGTGAGCTCATATGTACTCCAACGCTGTTTTATCTGGCAAGGAGTTTTTCTTGAAGTCTACCATTTTCTCAGGTTCTTACAGTCTTTCTGCCTCCTAATGGTGAACAATCTCTTCTTTTTTTCTTTTTCCCATTTTTCTTTATTAAGAAATTTTCTACTCACTCTACATACCACCCACAGATCCCATCTCCTCCCTGCTCCCATCTCTCAGCCCTCCCTCCCAAGCCACCCCACTTCCCCACATCTTCCAAATCAAGGTCTCCCATGGGGAGTCAGCAGAGCCTGGCTGTGCAAGGAGTCACACCATAGGCACCTGAATCCCAAAAGCCTGCCAATGCACCAGGGACTGATCCTAATCTTCCTGCCTGGGTGATCCCCAAACACTTAGAGGCAAACAACCGTCTTCTGTATCCAGAGGGCCTAGTCCAGTCCCATGGGGGCTCCACAGCCACTAGCCTACAGTTCATGGGCCTCCAATAAGGTCATCTCTGTACTTCTTCCTGTCATGACCTCCAAGTTCCCTACCTGCAGAATCACTCCTCTCTCTCATCGATTGAATTCCTGGAGCTCAGCCTGGCGCCTGGCTGTGGATCTCTGCATCTGCCTCCATCAGTCACTGGACAAAGGCTCTATGATGATAGGGTATTCGCTAGATCGGTCACCAGAGTAGACCAGTCCAGGGACCCTCTGGACCACTGCCAGCAGTCCAAGGTGGTGTCATTCTTGTGGGTTCCTGAGAACCTTCTCCGCACCCAGACTGCAACTCACAGCTCCGGAAAGGCTAGCCAACTGGGAAAGACCCTAGTAGGGACACATGGATGACCAAGTGACGGAGAAGTGGATGGGATCTACATGAGCAGACTGGGTGTGTGTGTGGGGGGGGAGGTGGCAGAGGGCGAGGAGTGGGGAATGAGAACATAGGGAAATGGGAGGGTCAAACTGGAACAGGGACGGAGTGGGAGGGCAGGGAGGGAGATACCATGATAGATGAGGATATCATGGGAAAAGGGAGAACTATCTCTTCTTGATAGTAAGAAGCCTCCTAACTCAAGGGGAAAGAAACAAATAGAAAAATCTTAGAAAATAATTCACACGACTGTGGTTAAGTGGTGTTTCTGCGTATAAAAATACGAGTTTCAAAATGAACAAAATACCCCATGCTATGTTCAAAACATGTCTTTTTTTCCCTTATGAATTAAACAGCATCCAAAATATCTATTTCATAAAATATTCAAAGGGAGGTCTCTTTGAGTTGCAAAGAAGTTACCCCAGGCCCATTCTTAACTATGCAAAGAGATTTGATTAGTTTTAATCCAAGAACTAGCCTGTTCAGTCAGTGGACATTGCCTCTATGCATTAATGCCTTAATGAACATTTGAAAAAAAAATCTTTTCATTTGATCTGTATTTGTCCTTCACACATCTCTTAAGCTACACCACTGTTTTTTTAACCACTTGTGAAAATGCTGATGTAGATTAAATTTTTGCTGATTGTACCCAATTTTAATTACAACACATGTAAATTGTTTTAGATAAATTGGAAATAATCAAATGCTTTAAAACTGTAAAGAGAAGTAAGTTTAAGTAAGTACTCTTTTGAATTTTATACTTTGATTTTAGAGAAAGGAATTATTCCACAGTATTAAAAATGTTTACTTTGCATATGAAATAATAGATTTCATTATGACATTTTCACACATATTTATCATTGTACTTTGCTTATATTTACAGTCCCACCACCCTCCTGAATGACCTCTTCTTGCTGCTCCCCATCATTCAAAAATAAATACCTGTTTCCTTTGAAGGAGCTACTCATTTTCACACATCTAAATAAATCTTTACTCTTATACAGAGCTATAATTACAACTCTCTGTAACTCCAGTTCCAGGGGACCCAAAACCCATGCCAAAACACTAATGCAAATAAACACAAAATAAAACAAAATAAAAAATGAAACAAAACAAAAAACATTCAGTGCTTAAAGCTTTGCATTTGAAAATTTGCTGTAGGCAATTACTTGCTGACATGTGCTCCAGGTAGCCATGTCTATTAGTTTCTGTTTTCATAATTTAGATAGCCTTTTAAAAAAGATCTTCCCACTTTTTAATAATATAAGATTTGATTAATTCTTTGAGTATCTCATACAATATATCTTTTTTAAATTTTAATTTATTTTCTATTTTTGTTTTATTTATTCTCTTGCCTTCACCTTTGCAGCCCTAATTACATGTATGTGTCAATACATCTGGTTTCTGAAATCCTGTATTGAACTCAGGACTTTGACCATGCTAAGTTATGGTTATACTCTAACAACCCAGGTACAAACTATGCTCCTACATTTAAAAAAAATTTACTCTAGATACTTTACTAATTATTATCTTAATTACTTCTTTCTCATCTTTTATTTACATAAGCGAACTCCTTTTACTATGGTTTCAATATTACATAGACCATAGGTTCTTCTTCCATTATTCTGATTTATTATATGTATATGTATGAGTGTATGGTGGGGCAGTATTTATGCATATTTGTATGTGTGGAGCCTTATATATGGGGGTGCACAGGCATATACATATGTATGGTATGGAAACCTGAAAGTAATGTGGAGTATCTTCTTCCAGTTTTACCATTTTATGAATTGAAGTATGAGTTTGCCTGTCTGTTAGTGTGGTTAGCCATGCTGCTTTGGGCATTCTATGTCTCCTCCGCTTGTACATGGAGACTACAGAGTGGCCACTACATATACTTTGAGGGGGTTCTGAGAATTTGTACTCAGTTTACACACATGCACAACAAGCACTATTCCCTCCTAGGCAACCCTCCAGCCCTTTGGTTTTATTTTTAATAATCCTCCTAATCTATTTAAAATGTATTGTGATGTAATATTAGAAGTCATTTTCTTTAAAATTGTCATCCCCTCAACTGAATGATGCATCATCTCTCTAGTGATTTAAAGTTTTAACATTATTATATACCTAGTTTTCATTTTAATTGGATCTCTCTGTGTTTTCTTGAGTCATCTAACAATTCACTCATGCACTGACACCATGCTTTTGTATGAACCTTAGTATTATAATATAATTTACTCTTCATTTGTTTGAGGTACTTTTATTATTACTTTATTTTGATATGTTTTCACAATTTTCTCTTTTTTATGCAGTGATGATACCATAGCCTAGTTTTAATCTAATATTAAAATTCCTTATAATATATAAACCAGTCTATAATATTTAGTATATTTAAATATTGTCTTCCATTTGTTCATGATAATTTGCTTAAATTATTACTTTTCCCTCGTGAACCTAATAGTATATAATTCTAATAGTATGTGATCAAATACCAATAGTTAGATATACTTCTATCTTCTATCCTTCATTTTAGTTCTATTTTGATTTGTATAGGTCTTTACTTCTCTTGCAGGATATATTTTTGTAGTCTTACATACACACTACATCAATTCACCTATTAAATTATCCTACATTATATAAAATGTAAAATAATATAATGTTTTATTATTTTTGTGTTTTCTCTGTATGAAATACTGACATGTTAAATTATTTCCCTTCTTCCTTTGCATTAATGCTTTCCATTAACTTTTAAATTTTATCTTGAAATATATTCTTATGTTTTTAATTAAAATGTATTGTCAAGAATATCAATGACATTTATTCATTATTCTGAGTGAAACACAAACAATTATCATTTATATTTCATATTTTGATCTAGTCATTCTGGTCCAAATTGATTTTAAGTGCATTTTACTTACTTGGAAATATCATTTGGGGTTTAGTACAAGATGGTTGATTGTATTTGGTAACCACCCGAGTTCAAGGATACCCAGCTAGGTTGCTGAGGGAGAGAGAGTCAATTTTCTTGAGAATTTTGGCCTCTGGTAAGTTCCCCATGCCTCTGTAGTTCACTCCGTGACCACAAATTTATGGGCAGGACCAGGTAGACTCAGTATAACAAAACTGAACTAAATAAAAAGAAAATAAATGGAGTATTTGAAATTGTGAGGAAGATGCAGTGGAAATGCTGGTGAGAGCCAGAGGGAGTGGTGATTGTTACTTAGTCATACCCTTGCTTTTGTGAGTGTCTGAGAATATTTCTGAAAGAGATCACCATTTGAATCAATAGACAGATGAAGAAGATCTGTCTTTACTAAAGTGAACAGCCATTATCCAAATAATTGACGTAGAGGGGACAAGGGACAGATGAGCAAAGAGGCAGAAGGTTCTATCTGTTTGCCTATCTATCTATCTATCTATCTATCTATCTATCTATCTATCTATTTATCTATTTATCTATCTATCATCTATGTATCTATCTCTGCAATGTTTTATGTCCTCAGATACCAATGTTCTTGCCACTTGGACACCTCTGAATCCCCTGTTTTTAGCAGTAGACAGTGGAGGACTCCTTTGTACCCAGAGTTACCTCATGTAGTTTTCATATAAAATAAATCTACATATATTGATGTATGTGTGCATTTTGGTTTGTTTCTCTAGAGAAATTTGACTAATAGAACAGCTAAAATATTTGGAAAATATTTTTATTTGTCTTTTTGGAAAATTTTCTATAGGTGTGCCAATCATGTTAAAATTTAGTTAATCTGTGTAACATTATGTAATTTGTACAATATTATATGTTATTCTGAATATTTATTCAATAAGTATAATATGTATAGTACATTTTTCAGAATTACTGCTTTATACTTAACAAATTTTTTTGTATTTAAGGTGCACAGCAGGACAGTTGTCTGTGAATAGTGCATAATATTAAAATGTTTTCATGGGTAGCAGAATACTTAAGATGATCTTAATTAGTCCTCATTAATGTTATTGTCGATTGCCTAGGCTTGGACATCCATTTTTTTCTTCCTTTTCTGGGGCTGAAGTTCAGACTCAGAGCCTTGCACTTGCTAGCACACTACCACTGAGCTAAACCCTCAACTCCCAATTCTCCTCAGTTTTAAAGACAAATAAACACATATATACCAAAGGACATACACTTTGGGGTGGTGTCTTTTTTAATTTATATATATTTTTTTCATTTTACATGCCATCTCTAGTTCCCTTTCCCTCTCCTTCTCCCAGATCCCCACCTCTCCCCCATTCCACCCCCCATCAACTGACTTTTTGGAGCTCATTCCCCATTGTGGGTTACCTTACTCAGCCTTGATGCAGGGGGAAGGGCCTTGCCCTGCCTTAACTTGCTACGCCAGACTTTGTTGACCACCCAAGGGAGGCCTTACTCCCTCTGAGAACATACATTTTTAATGCATTAAGCCATTTATGGATACTTAAATTTTCATTCACAATCTTGTTTAGTGTAGATATACTATAATGAGTATCAATGAAGTATAACTAGCATGTCAAGGTACAAATATCATCATCATTCAGTTTATAACCAATACTGAGATTACAGGATGACATGGAGTTTCTATTGTTATTTTTTTTTTATGAATCCCCATACTGTTTCTGTAATTCTGTACCAATTTAAATTCTAGCCAACAATATGCAAAGATTTTTGACCTCTTCCTCCTGGCCATCATTATTTTTGTTGTTTTGATAGTAGTTATTATTATTTATATGAGGCAAGCTTTCATCATTATTTTGATCCTCATTTTCTAATTATGCAAATACCTTCCCATATATACATTCTTGTATATATGCCCTTAACTTAATAATTAGTCAGGATATTGACATATATGATAATTTCACATTTTAGATTCTCATGTATTAGAAGCAAATAAGAAGGAGGATTGAATGGTCATGAACACATATTTATCAAATACAAAACATTGCCTTGTACTTGATTAAGAGAAGTGAGAACAAGGTATAAAACACATGTTCAACATCAGTATATAATACCTTTATCATACTCCTAAATTGTTATAGCCTTGTTTAGACTGGTTAAAACCTGCTGGTGCCTTCTTTTGATTAAGAGTTGGTATGTAAAATAAATAAATACATTTTTTTTAATGAGTTGGCATGTAGTTTAGTGGCATAACAGCATGAGTCCTCCTACATCCCTTGAAATAAAAGTTATTCAAATCTAACCTTATAATACTTATTTCATGGAAATGTTTACTTTTATTAACTTTATACTGTGTATTCACTTCTCAAAATATTATTGATAATCCAAATCAATACACTTGGAATGAATATGTAAATGGCTTTACAATGCAGAAAAGAGGTGACATCAGGCAGACTAGGGGATAATATGCCTCACCTACAGTGTTTGAACTGACACTGGCTAATTTTTCTTATGTATCTGAGGAACAAACACTCCATGTGATCACAAACGCATTTTAAAACAATGAACAGTTTCAGGAAGAATCAATTTACTTTTTTACATAAAACTACAATGATGTAAGATATATAGGAATAAAAAAAATCTAAGGATAATGAGTTCAGACATGATGAAAATGGAATCCTTCCTTTGTCAAAATATGGATAACAATTTCCAGATAGTGTGAATTTGGTTCATTCTAAGTCTTTTCTTTTTCTCTCTTTTTGGGATTTGGTTTTCACAGGGAAAAAAAAGGCAAACAGCTTTAATTATTTCCAAGTGTATTGTTATGAATTTTAGCAAATGTACAGACTAGTGTGATAGCGCAGTACTCTTAAATTGAAAAGTGAAATTTTTTTCTGAAAAAAATCATGGTCAAAACATGACAAGAAAATATGAGGCTCTCAGAAATGAACTGTGATAAATCATGTTTCTACTATGAGAGAGAAAAACAGTGTCATCCTCTCCTTTTACAAGAAAGTACAGCACTTATTTCATGAGAAAAGTAATTATCTTGGTGACATTAAAGGCCCATTTTAATATTCTTTCAAATCCTTCTTTAGACTTTTTTCCAGCTGTGTTCCATTTGCAGCATTTTATCCATTCAAGCGCTGAAATGGAACTTACTTTAGATGGCATGTAATGCTCATTTTGTTTTATACCGTCCTTGAGACTTTTTCCTATACATATGCAAAGGCAAAGCTACAGAGGTGCTAATGTATATTCCTTCAAACTAACTCCTAGATCAGATTTCAATTATCATTTTTCTTTGCTCGGTTCGCTTGTCAAGACAAGCGCCTTAGCTGCCCTGTACATGTGTTTATGAGACTTTTCTTAAAACAATATTTCAGTATCAGAACTAGTTCTTTGTTTTAATGTCCAGGTGTATTATTTTAATTTGACATTGTGTTTATACATTGAGAAATAAAGGAAACTACAATATCACTGTTCCTGTATAAATAGCCTGTTTATTTTCAGTGACTTCCAAATGAAAGCTTTTACTTATGAACACACTGAAAGAATTTCTTATGAATCAACTGTGTCTTACCATTCCTGACAATTGTCCTATGGCTTCACTGATGCTCAACAAGGTGCTAATCACACACACACACACACACACACACACACACACACACACACACACACGCACACACACACACACACACACGAGAAAAAGAAAAACCATAAGCATGCTACCAACCATGCCTTGATGATTCTCAACTATATAACAAAAACACCATGTTAGTTAGTTTTAATTGTCACCTTAGTGAGGTCTAGTACCACTTGTAAAACTGGCCTCTGGATCTTATTCTGGGAAGACCTGTACACTGTAGCATGACTATTCCTTGGATGATATTCCAGATAGTATAAAATGAAGAAAGGGAACTGAGCAATAACATCTATTTATTTTTCTCTCTGCCTGATTGTAGATAAGATATAAACAGATCTTTCAAGCTATTGCCACCATGATTTCCCTGTCATGGTGGACAGTTTTAGCCAACTTCTAATAGTACATAACTCAGAGAAGGTATGCTCCATTGTGGTTTGAACCTCCAATACTGCCCATAAATGTTCCCTTTGGTTCTTTCCAAAGGTTATAATCTGGCAATTCCTATTACGTTTCTCAACCTAAATTGGAAACAAGCATAAAAAACCATTCAGAGTGAACTTATCAGTTAAAGTGGGCTGTCTGGGTTATGAGAGCTTCTTTGAAGTTCAATGCATGTATTTTGGATTTATGTCTCTATCACCTAGATAATATCATACATGGAAAACAAAAACATCTTAAAGAACTTGAAAAGAGATGATGTCAGAATGCCCCTTGTTTCCCATTAGCCTATCAACATATCACAGCAACTGGAAATTGAAAAACAAACAAATAAATAAACAAAACAACACACACATACACACTTACAACAACAACAACAAAAAAGGAAGGCACTATTACACAATGAATCAGAGACAAAAGTATTGAGAAAAGGAGTCTCCAAGAGAGAAGAATTCTATCTCAGAGAAAAACTGATTTGGAGATATGAGGCAGGAAGAGCAAGGCTTAAACCTAGTGCAGCCCATATCTTCAGCCTCTCCCTGAAGGAAATGATCCTGTCTTGGCTGTTCCAGCTGATGACCACCTTCAATAGCCTGTCTAGTCCATGACAATCTATCCTTTGGGTCCAAGTGGGGAATCAGCGTGTTCTTAAGACTTGGCCCTGGGCAGTTGAATTCTCATTGCCAGTGTACTCATCTTGAATTATCATTTCCTTCATATATAGAGTCGGTGTTGTAGGCACATGGAAAGGGAAGTGCCTAGTACCCACAGGACATACATCATGTAAAACAGTGTGTCAAATTCCAAAATAACTTACTATGAAAGTCTGGCATTACTTCCTTAGCCACTTAGAGAAAGTACATGACTTTATCACATAGAATTTTCCCTGAGTCTCCCATTATCATGATCCCATGAATTGCTTCCATGAATTTGAAAAGAAAAAGGAGAATGGTAGAGTACTGGCATGTGTTACTGAATACCTATGGCAAAGGAATTTCTTGCAGTGTGGCTATTCCTTGAGGCTTAATTGTTCTGAGAAGTTTTATAGTTGTCTGCATTTTAATTTATACTTATGTGGTTTTATTAACCAAGGTGGTGAACAGGTACATGGTTACAGCTGTCACCTTGTTGATGTCACTAACCAATATGGTGGCCTTTGGATGTGGTTGTCTCTATCTTAATGAGGTTATTGGCAAAGATTCTAACAATCCCACATGGTTACTTACTGTATGTATGAACTCAGCTCTGAGATGAGGTTGGCCCATTCACCCTCAGGAAATAAACACCTATGACACATCTTAAAGACTAACTATGGAGGCAAACCCATGTAAAAAAAAAAAAACCACTCAGGTTAGGTTATAATCGAGACAGCAAGAGATAAACAAATGGCCTGGGTGTGTAGACTGAAAACAGCAAAGCAAAGAAACAGAAGAAGGATTCCGATTGTCTCACCTATAAACAAAGTTGAAGTAGTATTAGGAAAGTGTGCCCGAAACACAGAGATGCTGCTGTTGTTTGGGGGCATGTGAGAAAATTACCTTGGCACCATTTTATCTACCCCAGTATGATGTCGACTAATATCAGATAGGTCTCTGACCCACTGTGTTGACAATAATTCAAATATCTTAGAAACAGACTTGTAAAATAGATCCTGATCTCAAACCTTACCAGCTATGGGTGGTGGAAATTTTAACCAGTTAGAGAAGCAGTTGCTTTGGGACCACATGAACTAAGATACTACTGGTGGACAACGTTACAGCTGGGGGTCTACAGGTTTCTTGTTTTTTTTTCTTCTACCCCCAAAAACCTTTCTGATGTCTCCCCATTTCTCTGAAGGAACCATGGTTGAGTGGGAATGACAAGAGAATCCTGTGCACAGAGAGAAAATATAGAAAGTTTTATTTTGCTCTAGCACACCACCATCAGTGGCAGGGTACAGAGAGAAGCAGTCCAGGTAATGACAGGCATAGTGTGTGTCTTCTATGATCCACTCTTATCCCCAAAGAGGAAAACTGGAAGAGGAGAAAAGAGGGTTCTTAGTATTCCAAGTAGACAGAAGACCAGACAAGCAGCTTATGAGCACTATGGCAAGATGGATGATAAAAAGTAGTTGACTGAAGGTCTTAACATGATGGCCACCTATCATCCTTCTGAAACATCCTTGTAAAGGCAGCCACCTGTTACTGGAAATGTTTGATTGTCACATTTAGGTTTCAATATCATACTGGGGAAATTTGGGTCCCTTCTCTGTCTCTCCTCCTTCCTGGTCTTTAAACTGTGACCAGAATACACCCATCTCTGAAGTTGCTTTTGTCAGAGTAGTTATTCTCTCATGGCAACAGGGAAAGAAATTGAGATAGGCATGATTGGGAAATTGAACAATATGTATTGATTCATAGGTTTTGAAGAGCAGTCATCATACAAGATCACTTACTTTTTACTGAAATTTAAAGCTAAAGTACAAACCTCACTTGACCCTAAGGCCCTTAATTTTTGACAAGAGTTCTAAATGTTCCTTGATATTAGTATAAGTGATAAAACTTAGATACAATTTCTAAAACTATGAATTTGAATATTTTTATGACCTTAATTCTTTTTGAGAAAGTTGTCAGAAATCTACTGACAGATGCAGATGATGATGGACAATGTGTGATATTTAGCCCTTTGCACAAGCATCATTTATTGTTCTGTATTTAGTCATTTTATTGTGATTAAGAGGATAAACCTTTTTTCTCAGCTTGAGGAAAAACAACAAAACAAAACAAAACTGTAGGTAAGGTTTTTGATGACTGTAAACATCTAATTCATTTTTAAAGAGCATTCCCATACCTCCTACTAATTTTTTTGTGTGTGCCCTGTTGAAATATCAACTTCCTGGTATGCCTCTGGTAAGGATCTAGAAGCTACTCCAATGAAATGTAGACATCACGAAAGATAGAGACATGTCTTTAAATTTCTGTTACAGTTTCTCTCATGCCTTACAAGCAATGAGCAAACTTTAAGAAGCACAAATTGGGTTCATATGCACTAACCCATCAGTAACTTCCTCCAGTGTACACACAGCTTCACGTAACTCCAAAAAAGTCCCATCATCCCTTCAAGAATAATTGACTTCAATGTCTCTGACCACTGTTTATGTGGTCCTAACTTCTATCAGAACAATCTTAAATAAAGTATACTTATAAAATTCTCCAATTTGTGATCTTCCTTTGAGGAAGATATTCCTCATGGTGACCATCATTCCTACTTCATATTTATGATTTTATTAATCTTCTCTCTCTTTGTACTCCAGGTGTAGGAGGCTGGAGTTTTCTCTCCATCCCAATCTTGACACAGCATAGAAAGAAAAGAAATAGGAGGATATAAGAAGAAAAGGAGCTCCTCAACTCTGCTAGTAAAGAATCAAGAACATATCACACACGTTACCATAAGTCATATTTAAAAAATTAATTGTGTATGTGTGCATTTGTATAAGTATGGGTATGAGGATACCAAAAAGTGCATGTAGAAATTAATGGACAATTTACAGAAGTCAGTTCCAATTTTCCACTTTTTTTTTTTTTTGAGTCAGAGATGTCCTTGTTTCTGACACTGTACTAAGTACACAGGCTTGCTGGCCCACAGGCTTCTGGGAAATTGTTTTCTCACCCTGACTATAGAAGTGCCAGGTTACAGATGTGTGCCACTATAGGTGGGTTTTTACATGAGTTCTATGGATGAAACTTGGGTGGGCAGACTTCTGTGTCTGCCGCGTATACTCATTGAGGTGTCTGATGCCATGAACCATTCTATAGTAAAAACATTCATCTTGAATTCTTTGTGAACTATATTCGTGAGATTCCTTTGACCTTTCTGACTTGAATTTTACCATATCATCCTTTGAACCTGCACCGTGCACCTCAGAAACAACATTGTGCTCTCTTTAATTAATAAAAAAACTCTCAAACAGGAATACGTATACAGAAATATTTCACTTAATATTTTAAATCCATTGAAAAGTCTAACTTCATAAGCCAAAGAAACAGTATATATTATGATTGTCAAGACACCTAGATGAGAATCTGTCTCTGAAGAAGCTCTCCCACCTCCTAGGGCATATGTCATGATGGTTCTTTTTCCTTTTCTGTCTCTTCCTCTCTTAATGTGTATGATTAAACAATATTAAATTCTAGCTTTTCTTCCTTCTCACTCATGCTGACATCCTTTTCTGTGGTTTAAGTCAGGAATCCAAGGTTCAAATGAGCATAAATCTCTGAAAAGCTCTTCCATCTACTACTGATGGCAAAGGAGGACTGTGTCTCCTGCTGCCTCTGAGGCCCTCTAGTATGTAGAAAATACTCATTCTCTGTTCACCTGTGTCACTGTCCTCAACATGAAGTAGAGTCTGGACAAGTTTGATACTGCTCTTGCTACAGATGATACAAATTTACCCACCAAAGTACAACCAGTAAATCAGAGTGGACCCCAGCATCATTTGGAGGAAAATCTCCGTGATTGTTCAAATGCTCTTACTCTTTTCTATTATTCATAACACTCACTTGGATTTTGTAATGGTATTTGTCATAGCATGACCACTAATATACCAATTTGTATGGTTTGTCAACACTTTCTTCCCTAATAAATTTTAAGATTGCAGGCCACCTATGCTATTAATCTTTATTGCATCATCATTACTTAAAACAGTAGACATAGACATGTATATGCAATTTAATTTCATATGCAATTGATTTAATTCAAACCTGCTTCTTATGAAAGAACTACTGAAAAAATCTCCCAAGATTATATGTTACTTGGAGAGAAAAAGTAATAATTGAGAAAAGAATATTCATAAAATCCTGCATCACATCTCAGGGAGATAACCTTTTTGATGGGTCAAAACTAAATGTAGATTTTCCATATCTTTTGAAGTTTCCTGAAATTGTAGCTAGTTAAAATTATCTCTTGGATGCTAAGAATTCCTCTGTCTTATTCCTCAACTAAACTAGACATTGTAGATGATGAAAAACAATCTTCTCTGTGCTTTTTTGCTTGATGTTGAGTTTAGGACTTATATATATAATGAGGTGCTTATTAATATATCTTGGAAGAGGAACGAGGTTGAAGAAAAGAAGGGAGAAAAAGAAAATAAGAGAGCTAGATATATGATAGATAAATGAGAGAGAGAGAGAGAGAGAGAGAGAGAGAGAGAGAGAGAGAGAGGAGACAGAGTCAAAACCTAACTTTTATCTGATTCCTTTCGAGCACCATGGTCCTGTTTTGCAGAATGCAGTATCTCTTACCACAGGCCCAAGATTCAGCTGCAGAGAACACTCAATTTTGTAAACAATTAAGATTCAGAAAGAAAAAAGAAAATGAATTCAAGCACTCTTAAAGTCTCTGAATCACTTCCTTTTGCATGTTGGCTGTGCAACAATCAGCATAAATGGGTTTAATAAAAGATGTATGAAGAAGTAGCTTTAAAAATCTAAGGAAGCTTCTTTTTCCACGTCTCTGACACACATACCACTCAAAGGGCTTTATTTAAAACTGAGAACACTTACTTCCCTTTTAGCAAGTGATACATCCTAGGCAGGCACAATCACCTACCCGCAAATACTTTGGCAAAATTCTATCTGCTCTTATTATATGTGGATGTTCTCTTCTCTAGTGGCAAGATTTATTTCACTTTAACATAACAGTCTACTAACACTCATGAATTCCTGTTTTATAAACTTTAGAACATGTATAGGAACAAAAGGAAAATAAAAACAGAAATGCAACTTAACTCAAAATACCCTCATTTCAGATTCTGTTATACATACTATAAAAGTACTGACTATAAGAACATAGAGAAATAAAAACCATGATGTATATGAACTTGTATTTCTCACAAACTGACAGCATTTTATAAGATTTGAAACAAATGTTAGGATAAGTATTAGTTATGATATGTTTAGTCTCATGAATGTCTATAAGCAAATCAACCACCACAGACTGGAAAACTTACACAGTAGTCACGTATTTCTCATAATTCTGTATTCTGGGAATTCCAAAAGAGAGGTGTAAGAACACCCTTTCCTTTAAGAGAGACTGCTTCTTTGAAAATGGTTTCCTTCTCATTGTCTAAATGTGGCAAAACACATCTATATTCTCTTCCCTTCATGTCTTCATGGGGAACTCTAGTCACTTGGTTTTATCCAAACCTAGTGATACTCTCCCTAAAAAAAAGAAGGAACTCCAAATGTCACACCATTAGTGGCTCTGGTTCTTAAATATATGAATATTAGGAGATAAAGTTATTTTGGTTTGACCGGTTATTATTGTAGTCATTACTTTTTAAAAAGAAATAGATTTGTGGACATATCCCACCTACTTTTTTGTTGGCCTATAATGTCAGTTACTCAGGAGATCAAGGCGAGAAAATCATAAGGTCAAGTCTGGCCTGGGTAACTTGTAGAGACCCTGTCTCATAATTTAAGAAGTAAACAAATAAGAGATCAAAGCTGGAGATGTAGCTCAGTGCCAGACCAATTTTTCAACATAGCTAAGGTTCCAGATTCAATACCTGTACTGGGTTTATGTGTTCTTTCTGTAAAAAATGGTTTCATGTACCAATTATATACTCAGGCCTAGTATCTCAAGCTAGCAGTTTGACATGTGAGTAAATACTCTAAGGTGACAGGATTACAGCTGCTTATGTAAAACTGAAATGAGTTAACTTGACACAATATTACATATTTGAGTTTATTTACATTTTAGCATTTGAAATCTTGAAAAAAATAGAGGAGACCATCAATTATTCAGCTGCTTTTTCCAGCAAATGATAATCACTCTTATTTTACAGTTCACAAATTTTGAAAAAAAACTGATATGGCTGTTTTTAATGCTAATATATTAATTCTGAAATCTCTAGCTTACATATAAACAGAATACATTCACATCTTCAAGTGAAACACGTGGAGTTCATTTTCTAGAACAGTTATTTTCTATTGATTATTGAAAGCAAATTGTATGTTCATGTAATAATACATCTGTACATGTCATACATGGCTTAGCATAAGAAAATGGGTATTATGTTAAAATTTACCCAGTGGCTGAGGTGGGTAATACCTACACAGTTCTGTAAAACTTACTCTGAAAGTAATAATTTACCATGTGTTACGGAACACTAAGAAGCCTTGGAGAAATAAAAATGAACTACTTGAATGTTATTAGCTAGCTCTATCTTTTCTAAAGAGAAGGGCTGTCTTAGCTGGATTTCTATTGCTGCAATAAAACACAATGACCAAAAACAACTTGAGGAAGAAGGAGTTCATTTCAGCTTACAGTTACACATTGTTGCTGGTCACTGAAGAAAGGGCAAAAAGTCAAGTCAGGAACCTGGGGACAAGAACAAATGAAGAGGCTAAGAGGGGTACTGTTTACTGGCTTGCTCCTGGTGGCTTGATCATTCTGCTTTTTTTTTATAACCTCCAGGAACACCTGCCCACCTAGAGGAAGCCCAGCCCACAATGGTCTGGGCCCTCCCACATCATTCATTAATCAAGACAGTATCCTACAAACTTGCCTATAGACCAATCTCATGAGAGTATTTTCTAAAGCAATTGTCATACTATAATCCATATACTCATGGTGATTATATAAAGAGTAAGAAAGGGGGGATGGGTGTCTACCAAGGAAGAGGAAATGGAATATATATTTATGGAGAGAGAGGAGGTGGGTTGGACTGGAATGGTAGGATTAGATGGGTAGGGGAAGAAAAGAGTGGGTTCAGGGATGGACTAAGATGAGGGAATACTAACATCAAGGGCCATTTGAGGGAATCATATGGAAATATATACATATATGAGAGAAATCTAAATAGATGTCAGCAAATGCCCAATTATACATCTCTCACCACCAAATGAAGCTTCCAGCACCAGGGATGAGTTACATATAATTTATATGTTAGTCAAAATGGACCAAAATGGATACTCTCAAACAATTCAGGATATTTTTCAAGGAATTCCATAAACTGATGTTAGGGTGCTATGCTTTAATATAATCTTAACATATCTCACTGAACAAAGAGAAGTCAAGCTGGTGCCTACCAAAAGCCTTCACCCCTACTGACTAATGTTCTTGGTACTGGAAGGTACTGTGCATGCTAGCAGGGAAGAAAGTTCATGCCAACCTAACTACAACACCTTTGAGCTACAAGGGTGATCTGAGCACATACATTGTTAGTGGGAGTAACTAACCATTGTCTGATTGGATTTAATGCCCACTCTACAAGATAAAACCAATGCCTACCTTTGCTTGGGTGGCCAAGAAACCTAGGACTAGATAGGCCATAGGCCTAGGGGTAAACTAATTCTATTGTTCTGCTAAAGAAACATAGCAATAAATTAACTTCTGACGACATGCTGCTATACTCATAGATTAGTGTCTCACTCAGGAGAACTAATGCAAAGACCCATAGCTGGACCATGTTCAGAGAGTGAGAGATTTTTGAGCACCCAGTGCTCAATAAGATATCTTTATCAAATTCTTCCCCTCCCAGCTCAGGAACCTTGTGGGAAAGGAGGAAGAGCAGTTGTCAGAGCCAATAGGGATGGAACACACCAAGGAAACAAGGCCTTCTAAACACAGCAAGACTGACACACATTTGAACTCATGGAGAGTGTGGCAGCATCAACAGGGA